>NW_007260304.1:132408-153354 GCF_000164805.1 Carlito syrichta
CCCAGCTTTTTTTTTTTTTTTTTAATCGTAGAGAAAAGGTCTCACCAAGTTACCCAGGCTGGTCTCGAACTCCCGGGCTCAGGCAATCCTCTTGCCTTGGCCTCCCAAAGTGCTGGGATTGCAGGCGTGAACCACTGCATCCGGCTCAACTATTTTATTTTGCATGAGGATATCTGGTTGTTCCGGCACCATTTGTTGAAGAGACAGCATTTCCTCCCCACCCCCACATTGAATGATCGTGGTGCCCTTGTAGGAAATCAACCATAGATGTATGGGTTTGTTTCTGAATGCTCACATCTATTCCATTTGTATATATGTCTATCCTCATAATAGCACCGTTTTGATTACTGTAGATGTGCAGTAAGTTTTTGGAATCCAGAAGTGTGAATCCTCAAACTTTGTTCTTTTTCAAGATTTTTTTTGACCTGTCAGGGTCCCTTGTAAATCCATATGAAATGCAAAATCTGTTTTTGTTTTTTTTTTTGAGTTGTAGTCTCACTCTGTTGCACAGGCCAGAGTGCAGTGGCACACTCATGGCCACTGCAGCCTCGATCTGCTGAGCTGCTCAGGCGATCCTTCCACCTCAGCCCTCCAAGTAGCTGGAACTACAGGCATGCGCCACCATGCCTAGGTAGTTTTTTAAATTTATGGTAGAGATGAGGTCTCACCAAGTTGCCCAGGCTGCTCTCATACCCGTGGGCTCAGGCAATCCTCTCGCCTCCACTTCCCAAAGTGCTGGGATGACAGGCGTGAGCCACCATGCCCGGTCCTAAAATCAATTTTTCCATTTCTGCACAAAGGGCTACTAGGATTTGGTAGGCATTGTATAGACTATGCAGGTTGTTTTGGGGTAGTATGGCCATCTTAACAATATGAAGTCTTCCAATTCATGAACACAGGAGGCATTTCCATTTACGGTATTAAGGTCTTTCATGTCTTTCAGCAACTGAGGACACACTCGGTTCCCATCTGCCCTGTGGAGCCAGGCCCTCTTCTCTATGGGTCCGTGAACACCACCCACGGGGACCTATGGATGCTGTGGTTCTTCCAGCTACTATTCCCAAGTGACCCTCTGCCCCTCAGTCACAGGTAGGGGAGTCCCCACCCACCCCACCTCTTTCCTGGACCACAAAATGATCTAAGCTGTGTGTCTCAAGAAACATGGGAACACTGACCTCTTGGACCAGAACCACAAGGCAGAAGGCACGTGGTTGAGACCAGTGAAAACTCTCCCTGCCCAGGGGTCAGGGGTCAGCATGGGGTGTGCCTCCCCTAAAATACCACCATCCCCTCATCTCAGGGGTGTATAGTACCCCCAGGCCTCCGTCTCAGTCCAGCCTGACCCTGCAGAGTCATTTTGGGTCTGATTTTGACAGATTTACACTGACAAAGGATAAAGGACTCAATCCCAAGCACCTGGATGGGCCTACAGTCCTGACATCCCCTGGGACCCATGAGCCATACCCATGGAGGCCAGCATAGATACTACAGTGCACAACACCTCTCCTACCTGTGGTCAGCCCGCCATACCCCCAGATATTCTGGTTGCAGGTGAGGAGCCCTGCCCAGTTCCCCTGTCAATCAGAGTCTCAGGGCCCTGGGTCCAGGGTTGCCCCTGGTGATGAGGGTCCAGAGAGAGGGTCCTGGAATAGGAGATAAGATGGGCCAGTGTCCAAGGAGGACGACTGAGCAAGGGACAGCAGGAGGCCTGGACTCAACAGACCCACCCAGACCTGGGGGGAGGAGGGTGGCCCCTCTGCTCAGGGTCAAGTGTGGAGAGGTGGCTCCCCACACATCACGCCTCTCTCTCCAAGGAATGTACAAGAAATTCTCAGCCTGGTCAGAGTCCCCAGTTTCCTCGGAATAGAATGTGGCCCTGCTGTGTCACTCAAGACCTGGCTCGACACTCTCCATCTGTCCAAGGAGGGGTCAGATGCTTCTCCTGGCACCTTTGTGAGGACACGGCTTCACCATCTCACACTGAGTGCTGCAACCTCGGTTCACACAGCACCTCCCCCTACTTGTTGTCACACCGCAAGGACCCTCTGGAGCTGGTCATTGCAAGTGAGGACCCCTGACACTCTCCTGAACTCAAAGGTTCAGCTCAGGGCCCTGCACCCAGGAGTCCTGGATTGGGGTGGAGTGAGAGGACTCTGAGGGTCAGCCAGAGGGGGACTCATGCTTGGAGGAACAAGAAATCCCAGGGCAACTCCCTCCCCTGCCTCGCTCTCAGTTCCATCCTTGAGGCCCCTAGAGGTAGCAGTGAGGCCTCAGAGCTGACCAAAAGGAGAAAAGGCCAGAGGGACCCTCCCCTGATGCCCCTCAGTGTCCTATCCTGGCAGCCTCTCACCCAGAGACAAACACAAGAGCAATAAGCAGCAGAAACCTCCACCCCCAGGAGGATCACGGTCACCCTGTGGCTCTGTCAGGCAGACATGGGCGGGGACCTTGGGCTCCCAGGAACTGAGGCTGGGTTGACAGGAGTCAAGGTAGAGGCAGAAGTTGGGGCCCAGCCAGAGGTCCTGAGGATCAGCCCCTCAGCCCGAGAGGTGAGGCACTCTGTGGGGGTCGGGGATAGCTCAGTTCTGGTGCTGGCCCAGTCACTTCCTGAGATGGCCCCAAGTCTCTTCTTGAGACCCCTCTCCATCGGCAAGAAGACCCTCTTGGCACTGTTGTGGTGAGGGGGTGGCATCTGAACTCCCTTCTACTCAAGGACGCTCAGCAGCTAGGGAAGGACAGAGCTTGGAAGACACATCCCTTGGATTTAAGTTCCTACTTCCCAGCTGTGGGACCTTGGGCAAATCCCAAGTCCTAAGTTCCTCACCTGTAGAACATGTTCACGATTGCTGTTGTTCTGGCTACCCACTAGCCCAGGACCCAGACTCCATAGGGAGGCTGCTGGAACCTGAGGGAACAGATCTGCAAGAGGACCACCATTACCAAGTGGCAACCCTGTGAGAAGGGCACACACAGCACAAGCAAGCTGCCAGACTCCCAGTTTCTGTGCAGGTTTGCTTCACTGTCAAAGGACCCAGAGCTGTCCCTGCACCGTGCTGGCCTAACTGACCTCAAAGCCCAAAACTCCCCGGTAAAGGGCCCAGTCCACTAGAGCCTGCAGAGCAGCTCCAGTCCCTGAAGTTGCTCAACTTCCCCAGAGACCAAGCCCCTTCCTGCCAGATTCTCAGCGGGACAGAGAAAAGGGAAGTCGCCTCCCTGGAGTCAACGGATGTTCCAAGTTAGGGGGAAGATGAAGTTCCTTAGATGGGCGCGGTGGCTCACACCTATGATCGCAGTACTTTGGGAGACAGAGGTGAGAGCTCAGGGGTCTGAGACCAGCCTGAGCAGCATGGCCAGACCTCATCTCTACAATAAATTAAAAAACTAGCCAGGTGTGGTGGTACATGCCTGTGGTTCCAGCTACTTGGAAGGTTGAGGTTAAGGATCACCGGAACCCAGTAGATCGAGGCTGCAGTGGCCGTGAGGAGCCACTGCACTCCAGCCTGGGTGACTTGAGACTCAAAAAGTTCCTTCCCATAGGTCACCAACCCGCTTTCCCTTCCAACCCACATTAAGACACAAAATTGGGAACTTGCACAATACGAACCACACTGCACAAGCTTTGAATTCAGGCTGCAGGCTGTGCAGCACTCCCCAACAAACACGAACAGAGCAGCAACCGGAAGGGCTACACAGGCAGGGAGGACATCCACTCACCACTTCCTCTACTGTAAATGACTTGTTCCCACCCCCAACAGAAGGCTATGTTGGGGGGCGCAGAAAAGGGGAAGACACAACCAATGAACACCAATTACAAAGTGTTGATCTTCTTTTATTATCTGACTGTAAATCTAGACCATTCACCAGCCCAGGAAGGGCTCCTGGATGGGCTTAATCCTCCTCCTCATCATCTCCAGCTCCCGCCCCACCCTGGCCCTTCTTGGCATTCTTCCTCTTCACGCGGCCTGGGCGGCCACCCCCGTATGGAGAGCGAAGGGAGAAGTCAATGTGCTTCTGGGAATCCAGGCGGACAATGAAGGACGGGATGTTCACAACCTGCTTGCGGACCCTGTAAGGGGGAGACCCCAACCCAAGGTAAGACCCCACTCTCCTCATGCCCTTAAGTTGGTATGCTTAGTGCTAAGGTTGCAGACACTGAAGCAATGCCAGAAGAGCACTCCCGATCCTATGGGACTCATGTGACTTTCAGGGCATCATTGACCCCCCCAACCTCCCCGCAGACACTTCAGACTGGTTCCTCACCCACATTTTACACAAGGAGAAATTCAAAAGCATCCCAGGGGCCGGGCATGGTGGCTTACACCTGTAATCCCAGCACTTTGGGAGGCGGAAGCAAGAGGATGGTCTGAGCCCAGGGGTTCAAGCCCAGCCTGGGCAACTTGGCGAGACCACATCTCTACAATAAATCAAAAAATTAGCCAGGCATGATGGCAGGTGCCTGTAGTTCTGGCTACTTGGAAGGCTGAGGCGGAAGAACCACCTGAGCCCAGTAGGTAGAGGCTGCAGTGGCTGTGAGCATGCCACTGCACTACAGCCTGCGCAGCAAGAATGAGACTCCAACTCAAAAAATCCCCCGAAATTACCCCCCACATTAATCCACAAAGCAAGTGAAATGGCAGCATATGAGCCAAGATCAAGCTTCAGATACTGTGAACCCCGTGCTGGTGCCAACCATATCTCGTGCAGGTTCAATTGCCTACAGTGCAGCAACCTGAGGCCAGGCCAAAGTAAGAAAACCACTTCAAACACAGAAATGTGAGTGAGGCTCTTGGCCACAGGGTTGGAGAAGGGCTAAGGCAGAAATTCTGAATGCAAAATACCTTGCCCACTTTCTGTCCAGCTTCTCCCTGAATGCTGTCCACTTTACAGACAGGCAAACTGATAAAGACCCACTTGCCCTCTGATGGTCTTTTCAATATACCAGCATTCCTGCAGTCCCTGGCTGGCACTAAGCATCAGATCCTGGACTGCGGCGAATTCACCAAGTTAACATCAATGAGTAGAAAAAAACAGTTGCAATCAGGTCTGGAATGGACATCATAAGCGAGCCCAGTTGCTGAGCCCACCCAAGCCAGTCCATTCTCACTCCACTGGGGACACCAAGGGCTGTTACCTGTCCAGCTGCCCACATGCTGGCAGAGGCCTTCACAAGGTATACGGCTAGAGCCGCAGTGACCCTTGCGCTGGGCTATGGGGGGATGAGGATGCCCCCAGCTCCCTCTGAGTTATTTGCAGGGGTGAATCTGTACCCTCCAGGTGAACTCACACCCGCCACCTCCAAGGGCTGCACAGGAGATAGGGACAGCAGGCTCAGTAGGGTAACCATGAGATGGGGGGAGGTGGAAAGGTTCAGGGGCCAAAGATGATACCTGATATGGCGCTGGCGGATCAGCACACGAGCATGATGAATGGACTTGGCCAAGCCCAGCTTGAAGACCTGGGTCTGCAGGCGCCTCTCCAAGAAATCCTCGATCTTCAGGCCCAGGATGTAATCCAGTTTCATCTTGCCCTCATCCAGCACCCCAATGCGGACAAGTCGCCGCAGCAGGGCATTGCCTGGGAAGAGTGGGAGGAAGCACTCATTCAAAGTTCTGACTTCCTGGGTTCCAACCCTGGCTCCACTCTTAGCAGAACCAAGTTGTGGTGGTGGGACACAGGTGGTGAGGGTTACATCTGACACAGAACCCAATGTACACTGTGACTCATAATCCTCAAAAGGACCCTAAGGCCATTTTATCCATAGTAACCTGCAGGTGACCAAGGAGGGCAGGCACACACACCCATGTCCTCATCTGAAAGTGCAACATCCCTTGATCCACATTCCTACCAAGAGTAAATTAAACAATCCCCCCTTAAAGGACTCAAACTGCAATGCAGACCAAGTGCAGCTGCTAGTACACTACCACTATAAAACACAGGGGCTAAGAGCAAACATTCTGGAGTCAAGAAAGTCCACCTAGGTGACCAGATGTGAGGCCAAATCCTTACTTGCAATAAGGGAGTAGTGTCACAACCACCTTTTAGGGAGGGAAAAAAAACACTTAAGACTAGGCATGCTCCAGCCAAACATATATCACTCATTTACTAGTCTACTTGTGAGAGTTCCCACTGAAAAAAGATGTCATGGTAGGTGCGGTGGCTCAAGTCCATAATCCTAGCACTTTGGAAGATCAACATGAGAGAATTGCCTGAACCCACAGGTTCGAGCCCAGCCTGGACAACTTGGTGAGACTTCAACTCTACAATAAACCAAAAAACTAGCCAGGCGTGGTGGTACACAATTATAGTCCCAGCTCCTTGAAAAGCTGAGGCAGAAGGATTGCCTGAGTCCAGCAGGTTGAGGCTGTGGTGGCCACGAGAGTGCCACTGCACTCCAGCCTGAGCAACTGAGATTCTAACTAAAAAAAAAAAAAAAAAAAAAAAAAAAATTAACTGGGCATGGTGGCCTGTCCCCATAGTCCCAGCAGCTCAGGAGGCTGGGGCAAGAATATTGCCTGAGCCCACTAAGTGAAGGCTGTGGTGAGCTGTGATCACTCCACTGGGCTCCAGCCTAGGCCACAGACTGAGGCCCTGATGCAATAAATGAGGGGGTAGGGAAGAGGTGGAGGGATGAAAAAATCCCTATGTGCACAGGTGGGAGTGCCGGATATACTTTTTAAAAAAAAGTATCATATACACGATGGAATACTACACAGCCATAAAAAAGAACAAAATCATGAATTTCGCAGCAACCTGGATGGAACTAGAGTCTATAATACTGAGTGACCTCTCACAGAAACAAAGATCCGAGTATCACATGTTCTCACTCATATAATGGACCCTTAAACATCCAATGCAATACTATACGAAAATGACTGACCGTACTGGGAAACTATGGTGGGGGGAGAGAGATGGGATTAACAGTAGCAAATATCTGTCTGGGAACGGGGAAACACCCCATATCAACAGGGTGCCTGAATGAAACGCAACTGTATACCTAACCCTTAACTGTACCCCACAACTTCACAATTAAAAAAATAAAAAATAAAAAAAGGAAAAAAAAAAAACCCGATTATCTTTGTCACTACACAAGGCAATCATTTAACGAAAAACTACCTGCAACCCCTAAAATTATTGAAATTGAAAATAATTTGAAGGTCTGACATTTGGGGGGAAAAGTGTCACACACCCAAAGATCCCGCGAAGTCTCTTATCCTCAAGCACGTTTCCTACTCCACAACCACCACCAAAGACCAAGTTAAGCTGGTTTCCACTTGTTCGTAACTCTTAGGCGTGAAATTGGACCTCCCAGTCCTGAACTCGTCCCTTTCACGGGGCCCACAAACACACACCTTCAAACAGACGCCGCGGGTCCTTTTCGTCTAGCGTCAGCAGCTCCCGGGCGGCCTTGCGGATTTTGGCCAGCGTAAACTTGACCCTCCAGACCTCTCGTTTGTTCCGGAGCCCGTATTCGCCTGCGTAGGATGGGGACAAGTGGGTTGGCAGGCTTAGCCCCACGGACTGGTGCAAAGGCTGGATCTGCAGCTTCGGGGAGCAGAAAAACTTTCTAAACCACGAAGGGTGCTAAACCTTGCGCACACGGGCACTCTCACCACGTGTCGGACGTCCCCCTCGACCCCAGAAGCCGAAATCTTGCCTCGGACACTCACCGATCAGCTTCAGCTCTTGGTCGAGTCGGGATTTCTCAAAGGGTCTCCGCGGGGTCACGTAGGTTTTGCGACAAACCCAGCTCCGGGCCACAGGCATGTTGGAGACGTTTGCCTGTCTGCGCCTGCTCAAAAGGGAAGGCTAGCGTGAGCGCGCGCGACCCAAAGCGCGTGCGCAGTCCCACAACTCTGCTCAAACCCCGTGGTGCTCAGAGCCTATCTCGCGAGAACCGCCCCCTAAAACTTTTATAACCGGTATCCCGCCCCACAATCGTGCTGCACTCCCTCCCGTCTACCGGCTCTTTTCTCGTCCCTGACTTCTTTAGCGTACTTCTGAAAGCTAGGAAAGCCCACACGATCATACGACCCCAACCGGGACCAGAAAGCGCGCCGTGATACCTCACCTAACACAGGCTCGGGTAACAGAGAAAGAGGGGCACAGTAGCTTGGGCTGAGCTCTTATAGTAACGCCGCCGGTTTGTGACGTCACGGCACTCGGCGCACGTCTGAGCCAATTAGAAGAGGCGCTGGATGAAGGAAAGGCAGTCGAGCCGAGAGGCTGGGCTAGAGCGGCGGCTACGCTGGGATAATCGGGTGTCGGGAGGGGTCTCGGAGGACCCGAGGAACTCAGGCCGGTGCGGTGGTTCCTTAACAAGACCTGCAAACTAACCTAGGATTTGAGAGAGCTGGGCTCAACGTTAAAATGGTTATCTCGTCTCCACTTTCTCCCTGAGAGTTGGAGCTTCAGCCCGGCGCAGTGGCTGACGCCTGTGATCCCAGTACTTTGGGAGGCGGAAGCGAGAGGATTGATTGAACCCAAGGTTCGAGACCACCCTAGGCAACGTGGCGAGACCTCGTCTCTACAATAAATCAAAAAATCAAAAAATTAGCCGGGCGTGGTGGCGCATGCCTGTAATTCCAGCTACTTGAAAGGCTGAGGCGGAAGGATCACATGAGATCAGCTGGTCGGGGCTGCGGTAGCCGTGAGCGTGCCACTGCACTCTAGACTGGGCAACCAAGTGAGACTTCAACTCAAAAAAAAAGAAAGAAAAATCAAAATTCTGACGGGAGAGATGGCTCACCCCTGTAATCTCAGCACCTTGGGAGGCAGAAGTGGGAGGACTGCGTGAGGCCAGGATTTCAAGACCAGCCTGGGCAACATAGGCAGACCTAGTGTCTACAACAAATCATAAAATTACCTGAGCGTGCTGGCGTGCATCTGAAGTCCCAGCTACTCGAAAGGCCGAGGCAGGAGGATGTCCTGAGCCCAGGAGGTCAAGGGTACAGTGAGCCATGATTGTGGCTCTGCACTTCTGCCTGGGCAATAGAGTGAGACCCTGACTCAAAAAAAAAAAAAAAAAAAAGCAAGAAAAGAAATCACTGTTCTGGCTGGACACGGTAACTCACGCCTGTAATCCCAGCACTCTGGGAGGCCGAGGCAAGAAGATTGCCTGAGCCCAGGGTTCGAGACTAGTCTGGGCAACTTAGCAAGACCTTGCCTCTACAATAATCACAAGATTAACTGGGTGTCGTGGCATGCACCTGTGGTTCCAGCTACCTGGAAGGCTTAGGTGGAAGGATGGATCCCCTGAGCCCAGCAGGTCAAGGCTGTAGTGGCCGTAAGCCTGCTGCTGCACTGCAGCTTGGGTGACAGAGTGAGACTGACTCGTGGAAAAGGGGGAGGTTTCAGGTCTGCCTTGATTGGAAGCAGTTGGTTCAGGCAAACTGTAGGTGGGCAAACTAACATTGCAACATCCTACATGATGGGTTATGGGTGCAAATGTTTACTCCAGTTGGTCCTGTTAGAAGTGGAGGGCAAAAATGAGGTTAGCTGTGAGTTACTAATCAAGTCCTAGCCACTTGGGACCCATTGTTACACGGGTTACTGTTGGGCTTCCTAGGAGCCTGGCATACAGCAGGCTGGCTTTCTGAGCTATTTATCACAGAGAAGAAAGTTGGTTTCCTGGGTGGGTTGCTGCAGGTTGTAGGTCACAGTTTTTTTTTTTGAGTCAGAGTCTCACTCTGTCACCTAGGCAGGAGTGCAGTGGCACAATCATGGCCACTGCAGCCTCGACCTGCTGGGCTCAGGTGATCCTTCCACCTCAGCCTTCCAATTAGCTGGAACCATAGGAGTGCACCGCCATGCCTGGCTACTTTTTCTGATTTATTGTAGAGATGAGGTGTTGCCAAGTTGCCCAGGCTGGTCTCGAACCCCTGAGCTCAGGCAATCCTCTTGCCTCCGCCTCCCAAAGTGCTGGGATGACAGGTGACAGTTCTCTTTCTATATAGTCTGGCTATTCTGTTTGTGTACTTAGTCTCTCCCCAACTAGAGGATGAGCTGAAGGTTCATCTGTGATGGTCAGCTCCATTGCCTGTGTGCCTCTCCACTCCTCTGGACAGCTGCAGCCAAGGCAGTCAGTATCATCTCCTCAGAGGTGGGGCACAGGAGCTCATGCCTGTAATCCCGGCACTGTTGGGAGGCCAAGGTGGGAGGATTGCTTGAGCCCAGGAGTTCTAGACCAGCCCAGGCAACATACCAAGACCTCATCTCTACAAAAAAATCAGAACATTAGCTAGGTATTGTGGTACCCACCCGTAGTCCCAGCTACTCGGGAGGCTAAGGTGGAAGGATCACCTGAGCCCAGGTTGAGGCTGCAGTGGCCATGAGCATGCCACTGCACTCCAGCCTGGGTGACAGAGTGAGAGTCCAACTCAAAAAAAATCTGCGTATAGGCTGGGTGCGGTGGCTCACACCTGTAATCCCAGCACTTTGGGAGGCTGAGGCAAGAAGATTGCTTGAACCCAGGAGTCTGACATCAGGCTAGGCTAACACAGTGAGAACTTGTCTCCACAAAAATGAAAAAAAAATTTTTTTTTAATCTTTCAAACTGAGAAAGCGGGTTGGAAAACAAATCTGTTTATAAGTAGACCCAAGCAGTTCAAACATGTAGTTCAAGTGTCAACTGTATATTCAATGATGCTCTCTGACCTCACCCTAAGCCTCTTCAGAAGCAGCACAGTCCAGTCATGTAAGATGGTTCCTTTTCCACAAACCTCCAGCCTCTCTTTGGTCTCTGTCTGGAGACCTCCAGCACTTCCTCTCTCAAAGGAGCACAAGGTAATATAGTGAGGATCCTTGGCTCCCATCCATGAGTTGCCAAGAACCAGCCAGGCAAGCTCAGGCAAGAGGGTTCCTTTTCTTCTATACAATTGTAAAATCTAATCATGCCTCATCAATATGATGCAAAACTGTGTAGCTGTTAGCAAAAATGAGATAAGCCGGCCAGGCATGTGTGGCTCACGCCTATAATCCTAGCACTTTGGAAGGCCGAGGTGAGAGCATTGCCTGAACCCATGGGTTTGAGACCAGCCTGGGCAACTTGGTGAGACCTCATCTCTACAATAAATCAAGAAAAAGTAGCCGGGCACAGTGGTGCATGCCTGTAGTTCCAGCTACTTGTAAGGCTGAGGCGGAAGGATCACCCAAGCCCAGCAGGTTGAGACTGCGGTGGCTGGGAGCATGCCACTGCCCTCCAGCCTGGGCAAGAGAGTGAGACTCCAACTAAAAGAAAAAAATGAGATAAGCCTGTGTATATCAAAAAAGCAAGCTGCAGAAGTGTATATAGTATGCTATAATTCGCCTTAATAAAAATATCATAAATGTATATATATTTAAAATGTTTAGAAAGTGCTATATAAATTATATAAGTCCTAAATTATCTCACTCAGCCTTGAGCAAAAAATTGTGGTTTAGGCAAGACACAGTGGCTCACACCTGTAATCCCAGCACTTTAGGAGGCTGAGGTGAGAGGATCGCTTGAGCAAAGGAGTTAAAAACGAGTCTGGGAAACATAGCGAGAACTTGTCTCTACAGAAAAAAATAATTAGCCGGGCATGTAGTCCTATAGTCCCAGCCTGTAGTCCCAGCTACTCAGGAGGCTGAGGTGGATGGATCACCTGAGCCCTGGAGGTCGAGGCTGCAGCGAGTGCATTCCAGCCTGAGTGCATTCCAGAGTGAGAGCCCGACTCAAGAAAAAAGAAATTGTGTTTTAAACCACTCATTCATTCAGCAATCATGTATTACTATGTGCCAGAAAGTGTTCTTGGACCTGGGGATACTGCATGAACAAGGGAATACAAGACAACAAACAAATAAAAAACCTTATCCTTAACTGGAAACCAATGCCAATTGACTGGCGAATGGATAAACAAAATGTGGTATGGCTATACAATGAAATATTCAGCAATAAAATGGAACAAAGCACACTTAGAAAACAGTATGCATGAAGTAAAGAAAGCCAGATGCAAAAGACTACATGTGTATGGCTCCATTCATATGAAATGGCCAGCAAAAGCTAATTTTTTTTTAGTTGAGGGTCTCACTCTGTTGCCCAGGCTGGAGTGCAGTGGCACAATTACAGCTCACTGCAGCCTTGAACTCTTGGGCTCAGGCCATCCTCCTTCCTCAGCCTCCCAAGTAGCTGGGACTACAGGCATACACCACCATGCCTGGCTAATTTTTTTAAATTTTTTGTTCAGACGAGGTGTACTGTGTGCCTAGGCTAAAAGACCAGATTTTATTTTTTTAGCTTTTTTTTTTTTTTAGGTTGGGGTCTCACTCTGTCACCTAGGCTGAAGTGCAGTGGCATGTTCACAGCCACCGCAGCCTCATCCTGCTGGGCTGGGCTCGGGCGATCCTTCTGCCTCAGCCTTCCAAGCCCTGGAACTACAGGAGTGTGCCACCATGCCCAGTTAATTTTTTTATTTATTGTACTGACAAGGTCTCACCATGTTGCTCAGGCTGGTCTCGAACCCCTGAGCTCAGGCAATCCTCTCGCCTCTGCCACCCAAAGTGCTGAGATTACAGGCATGAGCCACCGCGCCTGGCCAAAGACCAGGTTTTAAAGCCCAGCCCTACTGCTTACTAGCTGTGTGACCTTGTCATTGCCCCTCCACCAGGACTTTTTTCATCTGTATGTTCAGACAAAAACACCCACACTTCCGGGATTGTCATAAAGATTCAAACTACCAACTCATCATTTATTTAACAAGTTTATTGAGATCTCCTGGAACCTAAGCTCTGTAGAAAACATAGATGAATCAAACCCAGTCCCCACTTTCAAGAAGTGGAAATAGGTAACTAAAAAAACAACACAGTCAGCCAACAAGTGCTTTGAAACATGGAGGAACATAAAAAGAAAGTAGTGTTAAAAAACCTGGAATCAAAAACTAACTGTAGAAAGAGGCAGGAGGGGGTCCTAGCCTCCCACATGGAGATGAGCTTGGGGCCATCTAGAAAGTCTCCTGCCGCACACACAGCCGCATCCCCCTGGGTCTCCGGCGTTCACTGCAGGCTGGCCCACTGCAGGGAGGTGTAGACCACCTTACCATCAGGCTGCGGAGAGCAGAGGAGCAGCGTCTTTCTCACGCTGGTCCCAAGGCGGCCAGCAGACACCAGGTCCTGGAGTGGGATAGGGTCCTCAGGAGCCCAGCACTGAGCGATGTAGTGGGCGTGGAAGCGCAGCGGGTCACCTGGGAGAAGGACAGAGGTGCTGAAGCCAGTCCCAGCAACAGAGGGCCAGGAGGCACTGAAATGCGCACTAGTAGGAAACGTGAGATAACTTTAGCAATCACTGTGGATACTCGAAAACAGATTCCCTTGGACTCAGCTAATCCACTTCTAGGAATTTATTTCTTACAAGTATCGTGGCACTAAAATACGCCTATAAAGATGCTCACTTTCGCCGGGTGCTGTGACCCACACCTATAATCCTAGCACTTTTGGAGGCTGAGGAGAGAGGATTGCTTGAGCCCAGGAGTTTGAGACTAGCTTGGGCAACATAGCGAGACCTCATTTCCACAATAAAGAAAAAAATTAGCCAGGGGTGGTAGCACACACCTGTAGTCCCAGCTACTGGGAAGGGTGAGTTGGAAGGATCACCCTGAGCCCAGGAGGTCGAGGCTGCAGTGAGCCATGATCATGCCACTGCATTCCAACCTGGGTGACAGAATGAGACCCCAACTAAAAAAATAACTAAATAAAAATAAATAAAATAAACATTTTCTTGCTGATTGCAGTGGCTTACGCCTGTAATCCCAGCACTTTGGGTGGTAGAGGTGAGAGGATTGTTTGAGCTCAGGAGTTCAAGACCAGCCTGAGCAATAAATCAAAAAATTAGCCAGGCATGGTGGTGCATGCCTGTGGCTCCTGCTACTTGGAAGGCTGAAGTGGAAGGATTATCTGAGCCCAGCAGGTCGAGGCCGTGGTGGCTGTGAGTGTGCCACTGCACTCCAGTCTGGGCGACAGAGTGAGACTCGACACACATACATACATACAATAAACATTTTCCATTTTGTGGGTCACGTTGCAAATACTCAACTCTACCACTGAAGCACATTAGTAACCAGATCTATATGTGAACGACTAGGTGGAGGTCCAGATCTGACCTGGGCTTCAGATGAAATGTGACCAAGTAGAGTAGGAACCTTACTAGGGCCCTATACAGAAGATTAAATCACAGGTCATAAATCTGCAAGCCAAGGTCATGAGACACCCATCTGAAGAAACCATCGTAACAGGTATAAAACAAGGTCTGGTTTGGCCAGCAGGGCTTCCAGCAAGAACCTACCTTATCAGGAGCCAGACAGGCAGATAATCCTTGTCCAGGAAATATTCATATTGAAGGTCTGAAACTCTCAAATGTTTCTGTCCTTTTTTTTGTTTTTTTGAGTCGGAGTCTCACTCTGTCACCCAGGCTAGAGTGTGATCCTTTGGCCTCATCCTTCTGAGTAGCTGGGACGACAGGTGTATGTCACCATGCCCGGCTAATTTTTTGATATTTTGTAGAGACAAGGTCTCACTACATTGCCTAGGCTAGTCTCTAAATCCTGGCCTCAGGTGAACCTTCCACCTCAGCTTCTCAAAGTGCTGGGATTATAGGCATGAGCCATCATGCCCTGCCAGAATATTAGTATTGAAGGTCTGAATCTCTCAAATATTTCTAAGCCTGTTTCCAAATCTTCCTGATCTAGGTTAAAAAGACTATGGCTCTCAGTTCATGTGCAGAAGATTAATAGACAGACCTCAATGCATAACTAAGACCTGACTACTTATCAGATGGTTCTTTTTTCCCACGGTTTAGGGGGAACAAGAAAAGTCATTTTCCACAGTTATTTAAAAAACCTTTTAGTTACACAATAGAGGCACCCTTCTACAAATTCAAATATTATCTGACTCAACAAAAGTTCTCTTTACCTATTCCTGATGCAAATTTCCTCCCAAAGGCAATCACCACTATAGCTGGGCTGGTGTACATCCTTTTTCTACTTGCTTGACAGGATTCTCTTAATCTACTTGGTACTCCCTTTTATTTTTTTTATCTTATTTAAAGCTCCTTTATATATATATTTTTTTCCAGTTAGGGTCTCACTCTGTCGTCCAGGCTGAAGTGCAATGACATGATCATGGTTCACCGCAGCCTTGATCTCCTGGGTTCAGATGATCCTTCTACCTCAGCCTCCCAAGTAGCTGAGCCTACAGGCAGGCACTACCATACCCAGGCTAATTTTTTGATTTTTTTGTAAAAACAAGGTCGTACTATGTTGCCCAGGCTGCTCTCGAGCTCCTGGGCTCAAGCTATCCTCCCCCTTTGTCCTCCCAAAGTACAGATTACAGGCATAAGCCACCGTGTCTAGCCAAAATTTTTTTTTTTTTGAGTCAGAGTCTCACTCTGTTGCCCAGGCTGGAGTGCAGTGGTATGCTCATAGCCACCGCAAACTCAACCTGCTGGGCTCAGGCGATCCTTCCGTCTCAGCCTTCCAAGTAACTGGAATTGCGGCATGCGCCACCACACCTGGCTAATTTTTTTATTTACTGAGGTCTCACCATGTTGTTCAGGCTGGTCTTGACCCCTGAGCTCAGGTAATTCTCTCACCTCGGCCCCCCAAAGTGTTGGGATTACAGGTGTGAGCCACTGCGCCCGGCCTCAAATTTTTTTTGAGAAAAAAAATTGCATACATCATGTACAACATATTTTGAAATATATATAACTGCAGAATAGTTAAATCAGGCTAATTAACACATGCTTTACCTCACATTACTTACCATTTTTTGTAGTAAGAACACTTAAAATTTACTGTTACCAATTTTCAAGAATACTATACATTGTTATTAGCTATAATTATGTTATACAATAGATCTCTTGAGCTTATTCCTCCTGTCTAACTGAAAATTTGTATCCTGTGACCAACAACTCTCCAATCCTCTCTCCCACACCCCTGGTAACCACCATTCTATACTCTGCTTCTATAAGTTCAACTTTCTTAAATTCCACATACAGGCTGAGCCAGTGAGTCACGCCTATAATCCCAGCACTTTGGGAGGCCGAGGTGAGAGTACTGCCTGAGCCCACGGGTCAGAGACCAGCCTGGGCAACTGGGCAAGACCTTATTTCTACAATAAATCAAAAAATTAGCTGGGTGCGGTGGTATGTGCCTGTAGTTTCAGCTACTTGGAAGGCTGAGGGGAAAGGATCGCCTGAGCCCAGCATATTGAGACTGTGGTGGCCATGAGTGTGCCACTGCACTCCAGCCTGGGCAACAGAGTGAGACTCCAACTCAAAAAAAAATAAAAAATTCCACATACACCTGAGATCATGTGATGTCTTCCTGTGTCTGACTTATTTCAATGAATATAATGTTCTCCAGGTTCATCCATATTGCTGCAAATGACAATTTTTTTTTAAGGTTGAATAGTATTCCACTGTGTACATTTACCACATTTCCTATATTTATTCATTGATTCATTCAAAACATGATCCATTCAAAATATGGCAGCGCATACCTGTAATTCCAACTTTTTGGAAGGTGGAGGTGAGAGTTCTGCTTAAGCCTAGGAGTTCAAGACCAGCGTGGGCAACACAGCAAGACCTCGTCTCCACAAAATTTAGCTGGGTATGGTGGCACGCACCTGTAGTACCAGCTACTCAGTAGACTGAAGCAGAAGGACTGCCTGAGCCCAGGAGATTGAGGCTGCAGTGAGCCAGGATTATGCCACTGAATTCCAGCCTGGGTGACCGAGTGAGACCCCAACTCAAAAAATGGAAAAAGAACAGATGTTGGAAAATGTATATAGTAAGCAGTAAACTATATTTTTATATGGGTATGTAGACATATACATATTATTTGTATATTGTAATTAAATAGCCTTCTGCCTCAGCTTCCTGAGTAGCTGGGACTACAGTTGCACTCCACCACACCCAGCTAATTTTTTGATTTTTCTATAGAGATGAGGTCTTACTATGTTGACCAAGTTGGGACAACTGTTATTTTTTCTCTTCTTTGGTCATATTTTTCATATACATACACGGGCCTATATCAATTTCTAATAATTAATACCATGTTTCTCTGACATCTAAACTGCAATTTTTGTTTCTTTTTAAGAGACAGGGTCTTACTCTGTCACCCAGGTTGGGGTGTAGTGGCACAATCATAGCTCAGTACAACCTTGATCTCCTGGGTTCAAGCAATCCTCCTGCCTCAGCCTCCTAAGTAGCGGGGACTATAGGCATTTTCATCACACTTGGGTAATTTCTTATTTTTTTGTAGAGGCAGTGTCTCACTATGTTGCCCGGGTCTCAAACTCCTGTTTCACTATGTTGCCCGGGTCTCAAACATAAAACATCTTCCTGCCTTGACCTCCCAAAGTGCTGGGATTATTGGTGTGAGCCACCATACCTGACCAAACTGACAAGTTTAACTACTAATGTATTAATAATCAGTTTGGCTATTTACCAACGTCTCCATTTCAATAATGTGAAAATTTCTGCAAAACATATTTCTCAATGTTTTGCATACATGGCTAACTATTTCTAAGTGGATCTTCTAGATCAAAAGAAGTGTTTGATAAGTTACTAAACTACCCTCCAAAGATTCCCTGTCCTCCCATGAATTTCAGAGGCTAAGAGAAAGTGAGACAAAAAGGAAAAATGCACCGGGTTTCTGAGGAAAGGCACAGTCACCAGAGGTCCCAACCCAGACTCACCAGGATAGACCAGGAAGTCCCCCCCGAACTTGCCAGCCGCACTGAGGAAGAAGCCACGCTCCCACAGGTCTCTGTAGATGCTGTAGCGCAGCTCGTGGGCAGGGCGACCAGCATGGGGCCAGTCTTTGGACTGAACACGCCAGTCCAGGGGCCTGGCCTTGACGGGTCGAGGCCTGGCAGTGGCCAGCTGGACCAGTAGAGCAGACCTGGGCAAGGGGGCCGCGCCATTTGAGTATCCTGGCTGGGATGAGGAGGGGCCTGGGGGAGGAGCAGAGATAAATCCAAGGTGCACGGTCTTCCCAACCCCGGGAGCTTAAAAGATCCCGTCCTCCAAACCCCACCCTCACCTGCTTCTTCCTGCTCTCCAGAAGCCTGGCCATCACTGGTCTCATTCTCCTCTGCAACTCGGCTCCCAGTGGCCTTCAGGCTCTTGCTAGCCTTGAGGCTCCAACTGGCTCGCTGGCTCCCACTGACCTCCGGGCTCCCGCTGGCCCCTGAATCCTGTTCTAGCTTCTGCTTCTTTACAGCCTGGCCCTCCTCGTTGTTATTCTCCTCTGCAGCTCTGCTCCCGCTGGCCTTCTGGCTCCTACCGGCCTCCAGGTTCCCGCCGTCTCCTGCACCCTGTTCTAGCTTCTGCCTCTTGGCAGCCTGGCCCTCTGTAATCTTCTCCAGCAGCTCCTGACGATGGGTCTCGCGGGCCTCGGCGGCCAGGGCGCTTTGCTCCTGGAAGCTCTGCTCTTGCTGGCGCTTGAAAGATGCCAGGTCCTGAGAAGTAAACTTAGCTGGAACCTCAGGACCCCAGCTTGGGGTCCCTCGGGAAGCCAGGAATCCCGACCCCCGGGTCCCTCCCGCCTCGGGGACACGGGGTCAGGGTTCTCCCACGGGAGCCGGAAATTCTAGGCCCTGCCTCCTTACCAGGCTGTGGTGGCGGGGATCGGGGCGCGGGGCGCTGACCAGGGTCACAGCGCCGATCTCGGCCAGGAGCCGAGCCTCTTCGGGCATCAGCAGCAGCGGGAGGCCCAGGCGCGAATTCTGGCGGGGTCCGCGGGGCAGGGCGCCCACCGTGCGGCCCCCCACTCCCAGGCGCTCTCGAAGTGCCTGCACCGCCTCGGCCCCCCACACCAGGGAGCGGCCGTTCGCCACCTCCACCACCAGCATCCTCCTGCAGGCAGGGGCAAAGCAGTCACCGAAACAGCAGCCCGTCGCCCCTAGCACGCCGACAGGCTCTGGGGTCTCGGCGAAGCCCCGCCCCTGGCTCCAGGAGGCGGGGCCTCGCTCGGGTCGCGGTCCTCCACCTGCCGGGTTCGAGGGCCAGGCCCCGCCCCGAGAGCTGAACTCCGCCCCCAGGCGATCCCGCTAGGCCCCGGGGCCGCGGGAGAGACAAGGCCCCACCCTCGCCACGCCCCTGGGTCCCGCTCGGCCCTCGAGACCCCGTGGTCCGTATCGGGCTCTGTACCAATACTGCCGTACCTGCCATCGCGCCTTCGAGTCTCAAAAAGAAACCCCGCCAGCACGGCGCCACGCCCCCTTAGAAAGGTGCATTTTGGCACCGTCCTTTTGCTAGGCGCGAGTCTCCCTTCGGGTGTCCCCGTCCGGTGTCGGGAACAGTCGACTGCAAGGCAACGCCGAGGCCACACCCTCTTCCGGGGACGCGGGCCTTGGCTCCTCCCCTTTCCGAATCACCGAAGCCTTTCGGCTATCGGGCCTTCGTGTCTGAACCAGACTCCCACAGTGCGAAACCCCGCACTCTGCCGAGCGCCGAAGGTTCGGCCTTCGGGCGACCCTGGCTCAACCGAATCCGAGCTTCGCCCCCTTCTCGAACGCGAGGGATTCGGCGTTCGGGTATTCTCGGTTCGGCCGAACCCGTAAGCCCCGCCCCTTCACAAGCCAAGGTTCGGCGTTCGGGCGTCACCGGCTCCCGGCAATCCCTCAGCCCGTGGCTCCGCCCCCTCTGAGAGCCAGTGCGCCCCAGTTGGGGAGCTCCTGTCCCACAACCGAACCCCACAACCAAAGGTTCCGCCCCCTGGGCACCCGCCATCCATCCTACGCTCTGGCGGGCTCACCCCTCTTGGGAGCGCTCAGTCTGCGTCCTCGCTTCCCTTCAGAACGTCCCACCGTCCTCCGATAGGAACAGCTAGTCACTTGGTAAACACCAACTCGCAATCGAGGCGGAGCCACCCACTACGTAGCGCGCCACGCGCAGTCCCCGCCACCCCTCCCCCTCCCGCCACATGCCGACCCCCTGCGTCAACTCGTCATCCCGCCTCCTCAGCGTGGCGGAAAGTCCGGGATCGCCCCCGCAGGGTCGTGGCCCCGCCCTCCTCCCCCGCATCGGGACACCTCGGCTCCGCCCCTCAGAGCACCTCCCTCCGCCCCTTCGGCTCCTCGACTGAGGAACGCGAGCCTCTTTGCCCCGCCCCCTACACCGCCCCGCCCCCGGGTTCCGCCCCTTAATAAATACTCCTGATCACCGCCCCTTTGGTGTTGCCGAAGTCTGTGGCCCCGCCCCCCGGAAACGAGGCCCTAAATCTGGCGAAGTGGCTGGATCCGCTTATCCCTCGAGCGTCACTGATACCCAGCTGTTCCCGAAGTAAACCGAAGTTTGTGACTCCACCCACATTCGGCCGAACGTGTGGCCCCGCCCACATCCGAGTTGCGAGCTCAAGTTCTCGACTGTCTCCGAAGTCAGCCGAAGCTTGGGGCCCCGCCTCAAGCTAGAAGCTTCAGCTTCCGATTATGGTACTCGACTATCTCCGAAATAAGTAGGTACTATCTCCGAAGTAGCTACTCGAGTATCTCCGAAGTAAGCCCGAAGCATGTGGCCCCGCCCACATCCGAGCAGAGCGCTCGAGTTCTCGACTGCCTCCGACGGAAGCCGAAGCTTGTGGCCCCGCCTCCAAACTGTCGGCTCCCGCTCCCGACTGTGCCCGAAAGAACCCGAAGAGCGCCCCGCCGTGACGGCCAAGCTCCCGACCCCGCCTGCTTTCAGGTCCCGTCGTGTTCCGCCTCGGGCCCGAGGCGTCAGGCCCCTCCTCTTTCCGAGTCCGAGGCTCCACCCCTTCACGTACTCGCGGCTCTCAGCCCCACTGTAGATCCCGACTCGCGTTCAGCCGCCGCCTCGCGTTCCCGGGGGCGCGCTCCGGGGCTCCTTCCCTGCCCATCCCGGAGTCCTGAAGGCAGCCGCATCCTAGGCCCGTTCCGCGCAGCCCAGCCGGACCGCGAAAGAGCGGGCGGCGCGGG
>NW_007260304.1:153374-160477 GCF_000164805.1 Carlito syrichta
GGGCGCCTGGAGGCGGAGCGGGGTCGGTGGCGGGGGCTGCCGCGGAGCTCCTAGTGGCGTCACCGCCTGTGACTTTTCCCGGGATCGGACACGCGCTGGGGTGCTGGGAACCCGGCTGGGCCTGGGGCCAGGGTCTAAGAGAAGGGTGGGGGTCCGCTTCCGGGGTCTAAACCGGGGAGGGATCTGGAGCTCTGGAGGAGGTGGAGGCTGGAGGCCTGGGCCCCTCTGCGAGCTCTCAAAGAGAAGAGCCGGGAATACAGGTATTTGGGTCTCCAAGACAGAGGGCCTGGGGATCAACAGAAGGGGTCCGGGTTCCTGGATCCTTGAAGGAGGAGGGGGTTGCGAAATCTGGATCCCTGGGTTTTCCAAGAGGAAGAGTTCGGAAGGGGGCAGTTTCTGGCTTCTCAGTGGAGGGGTGTCGCGATATTTGGGTCTCCATCAGGGGTGGGGGGATGGCTTTAATAGCTACGTTTTCAAAGGCTTGGCCCTAGGGGTCCTCTGTCTTAGAGGGAGGAGGGGGCTGGGGGTCCGGATTCCTAGGCTCTCCAAGGAATGGAGCTGAGCTTGGGACTCCAGAATCCTCAAAAACACGGGGGTTTGGGGGCATCCGGATTCCTGGGATCTCACCACGAACTTCTGCCCTTCCCCCCAGACTATGTCGCCTGAAGAGTGGACATATCTAGTGGTTCTTCTTATCTCCATCCCCATCGGCTTCCTCTTTAAGAAAGCGGGTGAGTCAGGTTCCCTCCCCAGTGGAAAACAAGAGGGTAGGGGAAGAACTTGGGTAAGGGACCCTCTGGAAGGTTCCAGGCTTATGCTGTTCCTTTTCCCTGCAGGACCTGGACTGAAGAGATGGGGGGCAGCCGCTGTGGGCCTGGGGCTCACTTTGTTCACCTGTGGCCCCCACACTTTGCATTCTCTGATCACGATCCTTGGGACCTGGGCCCTCATTCAGGCCCAGCCCTGGTGAGAGTCTGGGGAGGGAAAAAGGGGGACGGAGGAGGAAGCAACCTGCTTCCTCTCTGGGTCTTTCTCAGCTTCTGCCTCTGTCTCTGGGTGTGTCTTGCTTATCGGTGTTTTTCTCCATGTCATTTGATCAACTTCTCTTCCTCCCTGCCTAGCTCTTCATCTCTGAGTTTGACCCAGTGCTCTACACACTTGTATGCTGGGCCTGCCGCATCCATATTCATTCATACCCCTCACCCCTTATCTTGAGCTCTGGATCTTGCAAATAAAACAGGGAGGCTTGAAGGGTCTTCACCCTGAAGCTTCTCCTATCCCCTCCCCATTCTCTTCTCTGTTGTGATGTGTTTCTATAAGGAGGTACCCAAAAATACCCAGAATTTATTCATTAAAAATTGTATATTTATTCTTACACGTCAAAGCTTCAGTCACCTGCAAAGTACTCTCCATTTGATCATTTGATGCAGTACACCTATTGAGACGCATTCTCCAATGCTCAAAACGGTTTTTGAGCTTGCGCACTTTGATGCCTTTTAGTGCTTCTGCCGTTTTTTGTTTCACCTCTTCCACATAGGCAAAACATTTCTCTTTAGGGACTTTTTTCACCATGAAAACAAAACAGTCGCTGGAAGGGTTGAGTGAATAGGGAGGGTGGACACGGAGGTCATGCCATTTTTAGTCAAAAACTGCTGAACACTCATTGCAGTGTGGGCAGATGCGCTTGTAAATCACCCATCATGAAATGGGCAAATGGGTGGAGAGAATCTCCAAAAAAAATTCACTGAAGCCAAATGCAGCCTCTCACAACAACACTAGCTGGTATACTGATGCTGCAGCATTCCTAGAACACTTATGTAGTGGGGGAAGCCTGTCCTACAAGAGACCCTCCCTCCAAAAGATAGTTCCAGGTTTTTTGGGGTCCCCCTTGTATCTGGCTGTTCCTCTTCTCCCACTGTTTCACTCATATTCATTCTGTTCCTACCTCCTACCCTTCAGTTGTCTCTCTCTGTCCTCCCATTTTCTGTCTCTCAACGGGGAGAGGTGGCAGAGGCTGAGACCTCTGCACCCAGTACAGCCGGCCTCCTGCCTTTGCCCAGCTCCTGCCACGCCCTGGCCCTGGCCTGGACCTTCTCCTATCTCCTGTTCTTCCGAGCCCTCAGCCTGCTGGGCCTGCCCACCCCAACGCCCTTCACCAATGCCGTCCAGCTGTTGCTGACACTGAAGGTCAGACTCCCCTCCATCCTCCCTGGGGGTGCAGGATTTCACCTCACCCTGCCCTGGGGATAGGGTCCACCGCTTGCATGCTCTCAGGCGGATCATCACGTCTCAGCACGTCCTGGGTAGAATAGCCCAAGCAGTGTTACAGTAGGTACCATTTGGTGCTTGCTGTGTGCCAGTCTGAGCTGGGTGCTTTACTGAAAGTTCTGTAGCCAGCCATTTTGCAAAAGAGGAAAACTCGCACTAGGAGAAGGTACTCAGTTAAGGGCACAAAACTGGGGCACCCACGTCTGGCTCCTGATCACCTGGGAGATGGTGAAAGAGACTCCCAGGCCCCACCCCCAGACCTACAAAGTCATGAACTCCTACAGTGTGCTGGGCTTGGCGTCTTGCCAATGAACAGAGAGCCCTTTTTGAGGTCCCGAGCCAGGCCTCCATTCCCAGTGGAAGCTCAGGGATGGCAGGAGTAGGCTGGCTGAGGGAAGAGCTAAAGGAAGAGCTTTCAGAGGACCAGCAGTATGGAGGGAACAGGTTATGCCACAGGCCCACCAACCAAATCGACTTTCTGCAAGAGCAGTAAGCTCACGCTTATAATCCCAGCACACTGGGAGGCCCAGGTGGGAGGAGGATCACTTGAACCCAGGAGTTCCAGACCAGCCTGGGCAACAAAGCAAGACCTCGTCTCTACAAACAAACAACAAAAAAAAGAAATTAGCCAGGTGTGGTGGCACACACCTGTAGTCCCAGCTGCTCAGCAGGCTGAGATGGGAGGATCACTAGAGTCCAGGAGGTCTAGGCTGCAGCGAGCAGAATCGCCTCACTGCACTAGCTTGGGCAACAGAGTGAGACCCTGTCTCAAAAAAAGAAGAAAAGCCAGGCTTGGTGGCTCAGCTTGTAATCCCACGCCTTTGGGAGGCTGAGGTGAGTAGATTGCCTGAGCCTGCGGGTTCGAGACCCGCCTGGACAGCGAGACCTCATCTCTGCAATAAATCAAAAAATCAGCCGGGCGGCACGCCTGTAATTCTAGCTAATTGGAAGGCTGAGGCGGAAGGATCGCCGGAGCCCAGCAGGTCGAGGCTGCGGTGGCCAGGAGCGGCCACTGCACTCCAGTCTGGGCAACAGAGTGAGACTCCAACTCAAAAAAAAAAAAAGAAAAGAAAAAAAAAGAGCAAAGGGACGGGGTAGGAGTTCCCAAACCACACATGGCCCGACCAGCCACCATAAGGAGTTTGAACTTCTATAAGGGACCAAGATCAGCTGAAAGAGGTTTTATGGTTTGTTGCCAGAAGAGATGATGCAAACAGATTTACAAGTTTAAAAATACTGGGAATGCTGAAAGACATTCTGAAGTGGAAAAGGGCAAGCTGGGATGAGGTAGGGTCCTTTATCCAAGTCCAGGTGATGAACTGTGGTGGCTTGATGTTGGTAGGTCAGAGTTCCAACAGGAAGACTGTGTTTAGGATGATTTGGGGATCATTTGTTTACCAGATATGGGCCAGAAGTAGAGAAGAAGGAATAGTGCTGGAATTCTGGGCCAGCAGCCACGAGGAGCCATTGCCAACACTGGGCCCAGGAGGACAGAAGAGGGGCAGCTTGTGGAACCTGGAAGGAAACAGGGTTGTGTAGCTCTCACCTTGAAATAGTCCATCAAGGGGTAATGGCCAGCCTGAGGCCACCCCACAAGGGAAGAAATGCCCCGCTCCTCCCTCTCCCACCTTCACCTCCAGCTGGGCCTCTCTAGCCAAACTCAGAGACCTGTGGGTATAGAGTTGGCCTTGGATCTGGGTGAAGAAGGGTAGTGGGTAGATTTGGAGGGGCAGGTGGAACACAACCCAGTGGTGGAAATGCAGGGAACAGACTTGAGATTCAGGGATTGGATTTGGAGAGCAAGGGCAGTTTTTGGCCTGAGCAGTTAATTGGATGGTGACAGCCTTATCTCTGAGGGGAGAGGACCCACGGTGGAGTCCATTTCAGATGGGTTAGATCTGATGAGCCATCCCAGTGTTAATGGCAAAGGCAATGCAATGGGTGTGTCTGGGCCCCGGGGAGAGGTCCAGACTGAGATAGAGTTTGGGAGGCAGCAGCATGTGGATGGTGTCTAGAGCTCCAGCATTGTATGAGCACTGAAGGACAGAACAGAGAAGAAGGGAGGAGGGGCTGGGTGCCGTGGCTCACGCCTGTCATCCCAGCACTTTGGGAAGCCAAGGTGGGAGGATCACTTGAGGCTAGGAGTTTGAGACCAGTCTGAACAACAAAGGGAGACCCTTGTCTCTACAAAAAATTAAAAAATCAGCCAGGCGTGGTGGTGCACACCTGTAGTCCCAGCTACTCAGGAGGCTGAGGCAGGAGGATCTCTTGAGCCCTGGTGTTCAAGACTATAGTTTGCCATGATTGTGCCACTATTCTCCAGCCTGGACAACAGAGTGAGACCCTGTCTCACAGAGGGGGAGAGGAGGTCTGGGACTGAGTGCAGGGTTGCACCCATCCGCTTACACACAGCCTAGATGCTTCCAGCTGTGGGTTCCCAGCATCCCCACTGGCTGCTGAAGGTGGCAGCCTAAGGGAGATGGGGATCTGACCGGGTCCCCTGCCGGCCCCTTTCCTCCCAGCTGGTGAGCCTGGCCAGTGAAGTCCAGGACCTGCATCTGGCCCAGAGGAAAGAAATGGCCTCGGGCCTCAGCAAGGGGCCCACCCTGGGGCTGCTTCCTGACGTTCCATCCCTGATGGAAACACTCAGCTACAGCTACTGCTACGTGGGAATCCTGACAGGTGAGTGGGCCTGCCCGCCGGCCCTGTCCCTCCGCCTCTCCATTGCTGTGTCCCTGCCTCCACCCTGAGTCTGGCACCTGCTCTGTGTTCCCACCCTGCCCTGGGCTACCTCCGCTCTAGCATCTGCTGCTCTGGGGAGAGCATCTCTGTCTGACTGTCCTTCCGGGCAGAGGCTAACTGTCCTCGGCCTAAATGGCTCCTTGCTTTTCTCCTTGTAGCTCACTGGGAGCAAATAAAAGAGGTAAAGGAGACAGGTCTATGTAAACCTGATGTTTTTACCGCCCAGGAAACAGATATTTACAGCTTGGGATTCACTTTTAATTTAAGAAAATACTTTTCATTAACGTTTACTTCACAAAAGGACTTCTGTTGTTATTGTTGCTGTTGCTCTTTGGTTTTGAGTGGGCATCTCACTCTGTCACCCAGGCTGGATTGCAGTGGCATGATCATAGCTCACTGCAGCCTTGACCCCCTGGGTTCAGGCGCTCCTCTTGCCTCAGTCTCTCAAGTAGCTGGGACTTCAGGTGCATGTCACTATGCCTGGCTAATTTTTTTATTTTGAGTTGGAGTCTCTGTCGCCTAGGTTGGAGTGCAGTGGCATGAACATGGCTACTGCAGTGTCCACCTGCTGGGCTCAGGCAATTCTTCCACCTCAGCCTTCCAAGTAGCTGGAACTAGGCAGGTGCCACCATACCTGGCTAACTTTTTGATTGATTGTAGAGATGAGGTCTTGCCAAGTTGCCCAGGTTGGTCTTGAACCTCTGGGTTCAGGCAGTCCTCTCAACTCCACCTCCCAAATTTCTGGAATTGCAGGCACGAGCCACCATGTGCGGCTTAATTTTCTGATATTTTGTAGAGATAAGGTCTCACTGTGTTGGCCAGGCTAGTCTTGAACTTCTGAACTCAGGCAATCCTCCTGCCTCAGCCTTGCAAAGTGCTTGGATTACAGGTGTGAGTCACCGTGCCAGGCCTGGTTTTGTTTTTCTTTTTTTTTTGAGTTGGAGTCTTACTGTGTCACCCAAACTGGAGTGTAGTGGTTGCTCCTGGCCACCACAGCCTCGACCTGCTGGGCTCTGGCAATCCTTCCACCTCACCCTTCCAAGTAGCTGGAACTACAGGCGTGCGCTGCCACACCCGGCTAATTTTTTTGATTTATTGCAGAGATGAGGTCTCACCAAGTTGTCCAGGTAGGTCTCGAACCCGCGAGCTCAAGCAATCCATTCACCTCAGCCTCCCAAAGCGTGGGATTACAGGCTGAGCCACTGAGCCCGGCTGTTTTTCTTTTTTATAACAGCTTTAGGGAACTTGAATTCCTCCACTTAAAGTGTACAACTCGCTGCTTTTTAGTATATATGCACAGAGTTGTGCAACCATCGCCACTGTATAATTGTCTGCAGAACAATTTCATCACCTCAAAAAGGAAACCCCACACCCATAATCCCCCAAACCTCCATCCATCCCTGGAAAGTACTTGCTGACTTTCCGTCTCTCTGGATGTTTCTTATACATAGAATCACACAACATGTGGTCTTGGGTGAACGCAGAGGTTTCAATGAAACCCCTCCTGGTTATCCCGCTGCACCCTCCCCAGGCCAGCTGCCATGTAGTGAGTCTGAAGCGCTGCATTACTGTCATTCTGCAATTTACCCCCCCGCAACCGACGAGCGACCTTGTGAAGAGGCAGAGGCTGTTTCCGTGCTTCCTGCTGGAGAAGCCCACAGTGGTTTTCTCCACATGGCCAGGCCCTCAGACCTCTGCATGACTCTCTCTCTGGAAGCCCTGCTCCACTTTCTGTGATGTCTGTGGGTCTTGTCTGCCTGTCTGTCCATCTGCCTTAGAGCCTCGGTCCTCCTCTTCTCGTGGGTTTTGTCCATCTCTGTCTCATTTCTGTCCTCGTCTCTTTCTCTGAGTCCATCTCTGGCTCCCTGTCCCCCTCTCTCTGGGTCTCCAACCCACCCTGGGGTCTCCGCTTGCTGCCCAGTCTGCCTGGCTCCCTCTCTTCCCCTTCTCCGCCCCCAAGTCCCTGGTCCCTCTGCTGCTCCCCCAGACTCGAGCCCTGCCCCTGCCCCTGCCCGCGCGTGCCGGGCCTGACCACCCCTCCGCCCGGCAGGCCCGTTCTTCCGCTACCGCACGTACCTGGACTGGCTGGAGCA
>NW_007260304.1:160535-170877 GCF_000164805.1 Carlito syrichta
GGGACTGGCGGGAGCAGCCCTTCCCCGAGGCCGTGCCCAGCCTGCGGCCCCTGCTGCGCCGCGCCTGGCCAGCCCCGCTCTTCGGGCTGCTGTTCCTGCTGTCCTCGCACCTGTTCCCACTGGAGGCCGTGCGCGAGGACGCCTTCTACGCCCGCCCGCTGCCCGCCCGCCTCTTCTACATGATCCCGGTCTTCTTCGCCTTCCGCATGCGCTTCTACGTGGCCTGGATTGCCGCCGAGTGCGGCTGCATTGCCGCCGGCTTCGGGGCCTACCCCGTGGCCGCCAAAGCCCGGGCCGGGGGCGGCCCCACCCTCCAATGCCCACCCCCCAGCAGGTCAGGCGGCGGGAGGGAGGCTTTCCAAGACCCGGCAGGCCCCACCACCAAGGGCTGGCCCTGCCCCTAGCAGGGAGGAGAGCAGGGAGCAGGGATGCAGGGCCACCACTTGAAGTTAGCCGCGTGTTGCCCCCTGGCTACCACGGCCGGCCTGCCCCTGTCGGTGGGGAAACAGACCCCTGGTACCCACAGATTGCCCCTTGTTGCTAGTGCTTGCCACCCCTCGGTATGGTGGATTGCCCTCCGGGGCTAGGGAAAGGAAGGTGGTATTTTAGCAAACACTAGTGCTCCTCCGTTGTCGTGGAAGTGTCACCCCAAGAACCAGGTTGTTCCTGGTTGCTCAGGATGCCATCCTTTGGTAGTGGTGGGTCACCCTCTGTTGCTAGGGATACAGTTTCCTAGCAACTGAACAGCCCTTCTTTGCCAGGGAACCGGGATACCTAACAACAGTGGTCTTGCCCCTTCTTGTCAAGAAGTCCTGCTCTTTGTTGCTATGGAAATAGTACCTCTGAACTACCCCTTTGTTGCCTGGAGCCAGTGCTCCCCATCCTGTGGGGATGTCATCACATAGCAACTCTGAGTTGTCCTCTGTTTCCAAGGAAACAGCATCCCTGAATCCCCCAGCAGAGGGGATGCCATTTCTAGCAACGGCATTTCCTTCTTACTGTTGCTAAGGAAGCCCAGCCTCCCTGGACCCTTGTTGCTAGTGATACCGCCCCCCCACGCACCCCCAAACCTTCTTTGCTAGGGAGTTGCACTGCTAGTGGGCACCCTTGTTGCTGAGGAAGTAACGCCCCAGTGTTGCTAGGGAAATGGCACCCCTAGCAACCAGGAGTGGACTGCCCACAGTTCCCGGCAACCAAGGTCAGCCCTCTGCCTAGGGCTCAGGTCAGGAACAGCCCTTCACTGTAAATGATGAACTACTCCTTCCTACTAGGGTGGTGCCATCCCCTAGTCATCACAAACTGCCATTCTCTTGTGAAGGTGATGACACCCCACATGTACTTAATGCCACTGCCCTAGTAACCTTGGGCTGACCTCCAGCTGCTAGAGAGAGCACGTCAAGCAGGGATTGAGGGCTTTTCTAAATCTGCTGGGCCCCCATTCCTAAAAGATGGCTCCCCGTCTATCATCAGACAGAGGCCACCAAGGGTTCATGTGGGCCAAGGACATTCCCCACTGCTGGGTCTGTTGCCACCAGTGACCTGGGAGCTACTGTATTATTGGAGGTGACACTTCTCCAACAATCACAGGGACCAGGAAAAAAGGCCCTTTCTGGAAGCTTTTCCAAACATCCAAGGCCTTGTTGCTAAGGAATGCCTTTTCCTTAGCAACAGAGATCACTGAGACCTCATGAGGGCCTAGAACATCTCCCTACCAACCATGAACCACCTTGTTGTTAGGGATGGTACTTCCCTAGCAACCACAGTATCTGACAACTCAGAAGGGACCATCCTTGGAGGCTTATCTGAATATTCCAAGCTTAGTTGCTAAAGGACTCGTAGCTCAGCAACCATAGCCCCTCAAGACTTCTCATGGTTATGGCAGGCCCTGTGAGTTACCCAGAGGAGGGGAACTCCATTGTTGGTGAACTGTCCCCTGATCCACCCACCCTTCTCCCCTAAAGGCTCCGTCTGGGCTACCCTTCCCTGTTGCCCTAGCAAGTCTGACAGCCAGAGGGCCGTTGCCTGGCCAGAATCCCTTCCTTAGCATCCGGGGCAGGGACAGCAGCAGACATCGGGAGGGGGCCTGGCTGAGCTGCATGTCTGTCCCCCACCCTCATCCTCCACCTCCCCCAGTCCGGAGAAGGCGGCTTCCCTGGAGTACGACTATGAGACCATCCGCAACATCGACTGCTACGGTACGGACTTCTGTGTGCGGGTGCGGGATGGCATGCGCTACTGGAACATGACGGTGCAGTGGTGGCTGGCGCAGTATATCTACAAGAGTGCACCTGCCCGCTCCTATGTCCTGAGGTGAGCAAGCCCTGCCTGGCCTCAGACAACACCACAGAACTGTATCTCCCAGAAGGCCCCAGGGCAGCATGCAGCTTCCCTTGGTTGGGCCCCTGCCCCTAAGGCTCATGGGAGTTGTGGTTTATTCAGCCTGTTTCTTGTCTTGCCCCACAAGAGGCATTACGGCTGGGGTAAGTCACTCCCCCTCTCTGAGCCGCAGTTTCTACTTCTGTAAAGTCAGCCTCACCCAACAGAAGCAGTGTTGTGAGTCCTGTGGGTTGCCAGACTTTGTGGGATCTTGACCAAGCAAGTTACTGAGGAACCTTGAGGAGGAGTTAGTTAACCTCAGTTCCCTCAATCCTTAAATGGAGATAATGCTATTTATCACTGGTTTAGAGGTAGATAGGAGGATGAATTGGGATAGAGCGTGAATTGTATTTAGTGTGAGGCATGACATATGAGTGCTTGTGTATATTCGCTTTTATTATTCTTCATCTGATATTTCTGGCATGGAGACTGTATGCTAGACATTATTGGCTTTACAGTTTTTAGAAGTGAGGACTCATTATCATTATCATTTTTTTTAAGTTGGAGTCTCACTCTGTCGCCCAGGCTGGAGGGCAGTGGCACACTCACAGCCACCGCAGCCTCGACCTGCTGGGCTCAAGCAATCCTTTTGCCTCAGCCTTCCAAGTAGCTGGAACTACAGGCATGTGCCATCACACCCAGCTAATTTGTCTTGATTTTCTGTAAAGATGAGGTCTTGCCAAGTTGCCCAGGCTGGTCTTGAACCCGTGTGCTCAGGCAGTCCTCTCACCTCAGCCTTCCAAAGTGCTGGAATTAAAGGTGTGAACCACTGTGTCTGGCCTAGTCCCATATTAACAATGAGGAGACTGGCCGGGTAGAGTGGCTCACGTCCATAATCCCAGAACTTTGAGAGGCAGAGGCAAGAGGACTGCCTGAGCCCGTGGGTTCAAGACCAGCCCGAGTAATGTGGTGAGATCTCATTTCTACAATAAATTTTAAAAATTAGCCAGGCATGGTGGCACATGCCTGTGGTTCTAGCTTACTTGGAAGGCTGAGGCAGAAGCATCTCCTGAACCCAGCAGGTCAAGGCTGCAGTAGCCATGAGTGTACCACTCCACTCCAGCCTGGGCGACAAAGTGAGACTCTACTAAAAAAAAAAAGTGAGGAAACTGAGGCTCAGGGAGGTTAGGAATGTACTCCGTGACACTGAGCCTTTCCTGAACCACCTGACAAGTCAGGATATACCATGACGCATTCCCATAACGAAGGAGTCAGGCTCTGAAGCTAGACTTACCTGGGTACCTGATCTGATTTACTTCTTAAAGATCCACTTTGGCTCTGTGTGGAAAGTGAACTTGGGGAGGGGCAGGAGGTAGAGCCAGAAAGGAAACTTGGAGGCCTTGGGGCCATCCAGGTGGGAGGTGATGGAGTCCTGTGGTGGGGAGCAGTGGCCTAGCAGCGAGTGAATCTGAGAGGGGCATTGGGGCTGGGTGTGAACCAGGCACAGGCACAAGAAGGATGAAATGAAACACGAGTCCCAGGAGATGGGCACCAGTGACTGAGAAGGGGGCCCAGCAGGAAGGCCCAGCAGGAGGGGAGGAGGAGGCAGAATGGGTTCAGGCTCATCACCTTGAGCAACTATTGGGTTTCCGGTGGGGATGGGCAGTTATATGAGTCTGCTGCTTACAGAGGGGGGTTGGTGTCGGAGGTGGACACTTGAGCAGCATCAGGGACAGATGATACTGAAAACTCTGGGCTGAGGGTCAGCTCAAAGCCCAGGGCACCCCAGTGTGCTTTTTTTTGTTTGTTTTTTTGAGTCAGGTTCTCACTCTGTCACCCAGGCTGGAGTACAGTGCCACAATCACAACTCACTGCAGCCTCAACCTCCTGGGTTGAGGCAGTCCTCCTGCCTCAGCCTCCCAAGTAGCTGGGACTACAAGTGTGTGCCACTATGTTCAGCTTTTTTTTTTTCATAGAAACAAGGTCTCACTGTGTTGCCCAGCCTGGAACTTCAGTGTTTAGACCAGTGGTTCTTTTATTTATTTATTTTTGAATTGGAGTCTCACTCTGTTGCCCAGGCTGGAGTGCAGTGGCATACCTATAGCCACCAAAGTCTCCCTCGACCTGCTGGGCTGAGGCGATCCTTCTGCCTCAGCCTTCCAAGTAGCTGAAACTATGGGCTCATGCTACCATGCCTGGCTAATTTTTTGATTTATTGTATTGATGAAGTCTCGCCAAGTTGCCCGGTCTGGTCTTTAACCCCTGGGCTCAGGCAATCCTGTTTCCTCTGCCTCCCAAAGTGCTGGGATTACTGGTGTAAGCCACCATGCCCAGTAAACGTTAGATCTTTAAAGGAAGAGAGGGCCTTCTGGGTTAGGATTGCTGGGGACTGGATGGGGGCTTGGGCTTCTGCATCTGGGAAGGAGACAAAGGCCCATAGCCTGCTCCACCTTCTGAAGTAGGGGAGAAGACTCCTGGGTATAAAGGGGGAGGGGCTGGGGCCTGGATGCTCGAGTCTGAAGGAGGAAGGGCTGGGGACCTGATTTTCAGATCTGAGGGAGGAGGTGCTGGGGGACAAGACTTTTGATTCTAAGGGAGGAGTTTCTGGGGGCCCAGACTCCTGGGTCTGAGGGAAGAGTGTCTGGGGGCTCAGATTCCTGGGTCTGAGGGAGGAGGGCTGGGGATCTGGACTCCCAGGTCTGAGGGAGGAAGGCTAGGGGCAGGGACCGGACTCCTGGGTCTGAGAGAGGAGGGGCTGGGGCCTGGACTCCTGGGTCTGAGGGAGGAGGAGCTGGGGGTCTGGATTCTTGAGTCTGAGGGAGGAGGGACTGAGGGTCTGGACTGCTGGGTCTTAGGGAAGCGGGGCTGGGGGCCTGGACTTCTGGGTCTGAGGGAGGAGGGGCCGGGGTCCTATTCCTGAGTTGGGGGACAGTGGGCTCAAGAGCCTGACCTCCCAGATCCTGATTTCTGTCCCTCCCCCAGGAGCGCCTGGACCATGCTGCTGAGCGCCTACTGGCACGGCCTGCACCCGGGCTACTACCTGAGCTTCCTGACCATCCCGCTGTGCCTGGCTGCTGAGGGCCGCTTGGAGTCTGCCCTGCGAGGCCGGCTAAGCCCCGGGGGCCAGAAGGCCTGGGACTGGGTACACTGGTTCCTGAAGATGCGCGCCTACGACTACATGTGCATGGGCTTTGTGCTCCTCTCCCTGGGTGACACCCTCCGCTACTGGGCCTCCATCTACTTCTGCATCCACTTCCTGGCACTGGCGGTGCTGGGGCTGGGGCTGGCTTTGGGTGGAGGCAGCCCCAGCCGGCGGAAGGCCACGTCCCAGGCCACCAGCCTGGCCCCGGAGAAGCTCCGGGAGGAGTAAGTGCCCATCACGCCCTCTGCCAACCGCCAGCCCTGGCTTCTCTGGGGATTCTGTGAACCAGGCGCTGCCTCCTCTCCCAAGAGAGGTCCCTAGCTTGGCTAGGGCCCTGGAGAGAATCTCCTTGCCCCAGCTAGACACCCTGCCTCTAACTGAAGCCAGGCTGGGTGCTCTCGCCCTCTGCCCTGGGGCCACCGGTGGCCACTTCCCCCTCCTTAAAGTCGGGGTATTGCCTCACATGTCCCTTCTGCAGCTTCTGGGTATCAGACAGTGCTGTACTTCCCCAGAGCTGCGAGGCCAGTGACTGCAGTGTCTTGGGCATATTCCCATGCCCAAGGGGAATCCGATTCCCAGTGAGGGTCAGGAGTTTTGGGGCCAGGTCCTGGGAGTGGGCAGCCCTTTCCTGTGTCTCTCACTCCATTTTAGCTCATCAGACCAGTATTTTACTCTTGAGAGGGAGCACAGACTTCCCATTTCATAAAGGGGAAACTGAGGTGCAGATGAGCAGGCCTGCGACTGCCATTCTGTGGCTCCCGCTTGACACCTCAGGGCCTCCATGCTCCCGTCACACTCCTGTCATCTCGGCCTGAGGTCAGAATGTGTAAATCTTTCCCAGTAAAGTGTTGCACAAAGACATCTCTGTGTGAGTCTCTGCGGGAGGTCTACCCAGGGGAGGCGCCGAGTCCCCCGTGAGATGGGTGAGCGCCCCAGCCCAGGACCAGGTGATAGACTCGGGATGCCGCAGGGACTTCAGCTCCCAGGAGACCTTTGGCAGCCCAACCCTGAGTTTATGGGAAGTACCCGACTCCCTCTGGGCCACCTGCTGGCCAGGTACACACTAGCCCCAGGCTCCTCCCTTCCCTGGGCAGACCCCGCCCAGGTGACCACAGAGACGCAGCTGAGCCTGGGGCCATGGAGAAAAACGCGACCTGGGAATCGGACGCCTGGGGCTCCTCTAGGGGGTGGCTAGCCCCCCGAGGGGCCAGAGGAGGTGGGAGATCCTGGGAAGCTCAAATCCGTCCAACCTTCAGGCCGGGTAGAGGCCCTGGGGGAGGAGCGGGGAGGCCTAGACTCCTGGGCCTGAGGGCTGAAGACAAAGGTTTCACTTCCTGAGTTTACCAGGGAGAAGGGAGCTAGAGGCTGGGATGACTGGAGGCAGAGAAGGCTGGAGAGCTGAACCCTAGTTCTGGAGAGGAGATGGCTGGGGCTAGGTCTTGGTGTCTTAGGAATGGGAGGGCAGTCAAGTTCCCAAACTTCTGAATAAGAGGGGAAAGGATGTGGAAGCCTGGAATAAGAGGGGCCTATGGGTGATACTTGGGTCCTTGGGGAAGGGATCTAGGTGTATGAATTCCTGGGCCCAGGGAAGCAGAGGTTGGAAATTCTAAACTCCTGGGTCTCAGGGAGGAGGGGCTGCGGCCTGGACTGCTGGGTCTGGGGGATGAGGAGCTGGGGGCCTGGACTCCTGGGTCCCAGGGAAGAGGGGCTGGGGACTCAGACTCCTGGGTCTGGGGAAGGAGGACTAGGGGCTTGGACTTCTGGGCCTGAGCAAGGAGAGGCTGGGGCCTGGACTCCCGGGTCTGAGGGAGGAAGGCTGGGGGCCTGGACTCCCAGGTCTGAGGGAGGAGGGCTGGGGATCTGAACCCTTGGGTCTGAGGGAGGAGGGGCTGACGCCTAGACTCTTGAATATGAGGGAGGAGGAGCTGGGGGCCTGGACTCCTCCATCTGAGGGAAGAGGGCTTGGAGGCCTGGACTCCTGGGTCTGAGGAAGGATGGCAGGGGACCTGAACTCCCAGGTCTGAGGGAGGTGGGTCTTGGGCCTGGACCCTGGGTCTTTCAAGCCCTCTGCCCTCGTGTGCAGGACCATCACTGTCCTCTGTGCTGAATGAACTGCCCAGTGCTGCCACCCTCCGGTACCGAGGCCCTGGGGTGTTGCCTTGGGGGACACTGGTAGAGGAGGTGGAGGATGGAGGAAGAAGCAGTCGGGCTGTCACAGAAGCCACCCAAAAGGAGCTGCAAGAACCTCACCCTTCCCGGGAACTGCCCTGGCCCATGCAGGCCAGACGGGCACACAGGTGAGCCCACCTCCCCCTCCGACACTCCCATGACTCCCCTCCGACACTGCCTGACCAGGAGCATCTCCCCTGGGGCCCTGGGCTCTGCCTATGTCTCACTCCATCCTCGGCCTCACTTGGTTCTCTCTCTGTCGTTTCAGGGCTGCTTCTCTTGGTTTCTTTTTTCCCCTGTCTTTGTCTCCACTTCTCTGTCTCTGAGGGAGTCCTGTCTTTCTGTGAGTCAGGGAAACTTCCTCCCAGGTTTGCTGTCTCTCTTGTCCCTCCTCTCTCTCCAAGCCTGTCTCTGCCTCTCACTACAAGGAGGACCCAAAAGACCCAGAATTTAATTATTAAAAATTGTGGGATTTTTTTTGTTGTTTGTTTTTTTTTTTTTGAGTAGGAGTCTCACTCTGTAGTCCGGGCTGGAGTGCAGTGGCTCGCTCACGGCCACCACAGCCTCAACCTCCTGGGCTTAGGTGACCCTTCCACCTCAGCCTTCTGAGTAGCTGGAACCAAAGGCATGTGCCACCACGCCTAGCTAATTTTTTGATTTATTGTAGAGACGAGGTCTTGCCAAGTTGCCCAGACTGGTCTCGAACCCCTGGGCTCAGGCAATCCTCTCGCCTTCACCTCCCAAAGTGCTGGGATTGCAGACGTGAGCCACCGCACCCAGACAGAAAAATTATGTATTTATTCTTACATGTTTAAACTTTAGGCACCTTCAAAGTACTCTCTGTTGGATGCAATACACCCATCAAGATGCTTTTTTCACTGCTCAAAACAGTTTTTGAACTTGTCAATTTTAATGCCTTTTAGTGCTTCTGCCATTTTTTTGTTTCATCTCTTCCACATCAACAAAACATTTCCCTTTGAGGAATATTTTCATCCAGGGAAACAAAAACAAGTCGCTCGGGCAAGATCAGGTGAATAGAGAGGTGGGTTACATGGTGGGAGGGGGGTGTCATGCCATTTTTGGTCAAAAACTGCAGAACACCCAGCATAGTGTGGGCAGGTGCACTCGCAAATCACCCATTATGACAATGGGCAAACACGTTGAAAGAATCTTTTAAAAAGTTAACTGAAGCTGAACGCAGCCTCTCACAACAACACTAGCAGGTACATTGATGCCGATGGGTTCCTAGGACACTTAAATCTAGCAGGGGAAGCCTGTCCTACAAAGGGGTGCGGCCTCCAAAGGATAATGCTGGGGTTTTTTTTGCCCCTCCCCGTTTCTCTGCCTCTCATCTTCAAAGCCCATCTCTCTTTGACTTCTTTCTTTTCCTTTTCTCTGTACATAATTTGCTGAAAAATGAAATTGCAGGTGCCCATGTTCAAAAATTATGCTGCATTTCACGACATCAGCAGCAGAGCCATGAACCCGGTGCCAACCCCTTCCCAGAGTGAGCCCCAGAGGGCTGCTGGGGCTGCCTACGACACTGGCCCATGTTTCCCATCCTTCTTTCTCCTTTCCTTCCTTCCTTTTCTTCTCTGCTTGTTTTTTTTTTTCTTTCTTTTTCACTCTTTCATGATATTTGCCTACAGGAAAGTGCATGATTTAAGGCATACAAATAGCCCTTCATATCCATGGATTCCACGTCCGCAGATTCAAACAAGTTCAAATAAAAAATATCAGGAAATGGCCAGGCTCGGTGGCTCAGCCTGTAATCCCAGCACTTTGGGAGGCCGAGGCTGGTGGATTGCCTGAGTCCGCGGGTTTGAGATCCACCTGGCCAACTTGGCAAGACCTCGTCTCTACAATAAATCAAAAATTAGCTGGGCGTGGTAGTGCACGCCTGCAGTTCTGGCTGCCTGGAAGGCTGAGGTGGAAGGATCGCTGGAACCCAGCAGGTCAAGATTACAGTGGCTGGGAGCGTGCCACTGCAGTCTGGGCAACAGAGTGAGATTCCAACTCAAAAAATAATAATAAAATAATAATAAATAAAAATAAATATGAGGTGGGTGTGGTGGCACACAACTGTAACCCCAGCTCCTCGGGAGGCTGAGTGGAGAGCTTCCCTTGAATCCAAGAGGTTGAGGCTGAGTCAGCTATGATTGCACCATTGTGCACCAGCCTGGGCCACAGAGCCAGACCCTATCTCAACAATGCAACAAAAATAATACACTCTTGTTTTTTGAGTCAGAGTCTCACTCTGTCACCCAGGCTGGAGTGCAGTGGCACACTCACAGCCAACACAGCCTCAACTGGCTGGGCTCAAGCAATCCTCCCGCCTCAGCCTTCCAAGTAGCTGGAACTACAGGCCTACATCCCCATGCCCAGCTAATTTTTTGATTTATTGTAGAGGCAAGGTCTCACCATGTTGCTCAGGCTGGTCTTGAATTCCCGAGCTCAAGCAATCCTCTCGCCTCAGCCTCCCAAAGTGCTGGGATTTCAGGCATGAGCCACTGCACCCAGCTAAATAATACGAATTTAAAAACAATACAACAACTATTTACATAGCATTTGCATTATATGAGGTATTCTAAGTAACTAGAGGTGATTTAGAGAAAGTTTGCATTATATGAGGTATTCTAAGTAACTAGAGGTGATTTGACTATGAGTAGGTTATGTGCAAATACTATGCCATCTTTTTTTTTTTTTTTTTTTTTT
>NW_007260304.1:170929-183638 GCF_000164805.1 Carlito syrichta
AGTTGGAGTCTCACTCTGTTGCCCAGACTGTAGTGCAGTGGCCGCTCCTGGCCACCGCAGTCTAGACCCACTGAGCTGTGGCGATCCTTCCACCTCAGCCTTCCAAGTAGCGGGAACTACAGGCGCGCACTACCATGCCCAGCTAATTTTTTGATTTATTGTAGAGATGAGGTCTCGCCAAGTTGCCCAGGCAGGTCTTGAACTCGTGGTCTCAGGCAATCCACTCACTTCGGCTTCCCAAGGTGCAGGATTACAGGCTGAGCCACCGAGCCCGGCAACTACTATGCCATCTTATAAAAGGGTTTCGTTATCCTCAGGGGGTCCTGGAATCAGTGCCCCCTGAACACCAAGGGACATCTGGTGTTCATAGAGTGAGAGCTCCAATAAAGTCCGGGTCTGAGGGAGGAGGGCTGGGACTCTCTTTTTCTGAGCCAGGGTCTCACTCTGTCACTGGAGAGCAGTGGCATGAACGTGGCTCACTGCAGCCTCGACCTCCTGAGCTCAGGTCATCCTTCCACCTCAGCATCCCAGGTAATGGCACAGATCTGGCTTTTTAAAATATATATACTTATTATTTTTTGTAGAGATGAGGTCTCGCTATGTGGCCCAGGCTGGTCTCAAACTCCTGGGCTCAAACGATCCTCCCATCTCAGCCTCCCAAAGCTCTGGGATTACAGGTGTGAGCTGCCATGCTCAGCCTGCTTTTCTTTATATAATAGCTTCGCCCCGTGTGCATCCTTCCAAAGTGGCCTCTCTTTTCTTTTCTTTTTCTTTTTTTTTTTTAGTAGGAGTCTCACTCTGTCGCCCAGGTTGCGTGCAGTGGCATGCTCACAGCCACTGCAGCCTCGACCTGCCGGGCTCAGTGCCGGGCTCAGGTGATCCTTCTGCTTCAGCCTTCCAAGTAGTTGGAACCACAGGTGTGCGCCACCAGGCCCAGCTAATTTTTTGATTTATTGTAGAGACAGACGAGGTCTTGCCAAGTTGCCCAGGCTGGTCTCGAACCTCTGGGCTCAGGCAGTTCTCTCCCCTCTGCCTCCCAAAGTGCTGGGATGACAGGCATGAACCACTGCGCCAGGCTACAGTGGTGTTTCTTGTGCTCACTCTGCAACTCTGTGTAAATAGAATAGTGCAGTCTGTATTCTTTTGTGCTTGGCTGCTTCTGCGATAGTCGGATTTGTTTCTTTTTTTTATTGCTACAGAGTATTCCATGTTGTGAATAGGTCATAATTTGCTTCCCCTTTTGTTGTTGGGTTGTTTCTACATTTGGGTGATTCCCAGTTTGGGGCTGCTAAGCCCCTCACTTCTCTGCCTCTGTTTCCCTCCCAGGGAGAGCCACGCTAGAGACCAAGTGGCCTACGGGTCTGGATCTAGGGCAGCTCAGTGGGCCGTGCTGCTCCGGAGGTCCAAAGAGAAGATGAGGGCGAACCTGCACGCCCTGCAGCCCTGGGCATGGACGCTGAAGAGGATCGGGGGTGGGTGCTGTCGGAGGTGGTGTGCTAGGGGCGGGGTCTGGACTCCAGGTTCTGTGGGAGGAGGAAGAGATAGAGGTTTGGATTTCTGTGTCTGAGGGAGGAGGGTTGGGAACTGTACTTTCTGTCTGAGGGAAGAGGGCTGGGAACGGTACTTCCGGGTCTGAGGGAGGAGGGCTGGGGGCTTGGACTCCCGGGTCTGAGGGAGGAGGGGCTGGGAACTGGACTCGGTCTGAGGAAGGAGGGCTGGGAACCTGGACTCCTGGGTCTGAGGGAGGAGGGGGAGTTGGAGTCCTAGATCTAAGGGAGGAGGGGCTGGGGGCCTAGACTACCGGGTCCGAGGGAGGAGGTTGGAGTGCGAAGACTCGCGGCCTCTCTGCTGTCCCCTGCAGGCCAGTTTGGCGCCGGCACGGAGTCCTACTTCTCGCTGCTGCGCTTCCTGCTCCTCCTCAACGCGCTGGCCTCGGTGCTGAACGCCTGCATGGTGCTGCTGCCCACCTGGCTGGAAGGGGCCCCCCCGGGCCCTCCCGACCCCGACACCTCCTCGCCCTGCGGCTCCTACCACCCCTACTCCCAGGGCCTGGTCACCTTCCCCGCCCAGCTCTTCTATCTGCTCTCGGGAGAAGTAGGTGCCCGCCGCCGGAGCTCCCGACCCTGCCGCCCTCCGTGATTGCACCCACGCCCTGGCCTCGAGATCCCTGAGCCTTGCCTACTCCCCACGATGACCCCACTCCGCCCTCCCCTCCCAGGGTTACCTGGAATGGTCACCTCTCTTCTACGGCTTCTACCCGCCCCGCCCGCGCCTGGCCGTCACCTACCTGTGCTCGGCCTTTGCCGTCGGTCTCATCTGTCTCCTGCTCATCCTGCATCGGTCAGTGACACCCCGCAGCCCCGACTCCTCCTCGGACGTGGAGAGGGTGGTGAGCGTGGTGGCAGAAGCCCCCTTCCCAAGAAGCTGACCTTGCCCTGTGGCCCTTACCTCTGTGTGAGTTAAAATCACGTGTGTAGGCGGGCGCGGTGGCTCACGTCTGTCATCCCAGCACTCTGGGAGGCAGAGAAGAGGGGATTGCCTGAATCCAGGGGTTCGAGACCAGCCTGGGCAACTTGGTGAGACCTTGTCTTTACACTAATTCAAAAATTAAGCCGGGTGTGGTGGCATATGCTTGTGGTTCCAGCTACTTGAAAGGCTGAAACGGAAGAATCGCCTGAGCCCAGCAGGTCAAGGCTGTGGTGGCCATGAGCATGCCACTGCACTCTAACCTGGGCGACAGGGTGAGACTCTGACTAAAAAAAATAAAATAAAATAACATGTGTAGGCCAGGCACAGTGGCTCACACCTGTCATCCCAGCACTTTGGGAGGGGGAGTCTAGAGAATTGCGTGAGTCCACAGGTTAGAGACCAGCCTGGGCAACTTGGCGAGACCTCATCTCCTCAGTAAGTAAAAACATTATCCAGGTGTCTGAACCAAACAGGTCAAGGCTGTGGTGGCCATGAGCATGCCACTTCACTCCAGCCTGGGCAACAGAGTGAGCCTCTGACTCAAAAAAAAAAAAAAAAAAAAAAAAAACCCAAACAAACAAAAAAACAGAGCAGGGAGAAGCTGTGGAATAGGTTTTAGACAGGGGGACATAAGTTGATTTGCATCCAAAGAAGGTCTCACTGGCTGAAGAACAGAGAATGGATTTTAAGGGCATAGGTGTCACCAAGGGCACTATGTGGTTCAGGGCAGTGAAGGCAGGCATGGTCTCCGTGTCCAGTTAGCTCTGTTCCAGTCCCTTTCTCTGGGATGCTGGTCTCTCCCTAGGTCTCTGTCTCCTTCCTGAATCTTTCTCCCCCAACCCACTTCTCTGGGTGTCTGTCCTTCTCTCTGAGTCTTTGACCACCCCCCTTCTAGGTTTCTTTTCTCTCTCTTTTTTTTTTTTTTTTTTTTTTTAGTCAGTCTGTCACCCAGGCTGGAGTGCAGTGGCACACTCATGGCTACTGCAGCCTCGACCTGCTGGGTTCAGGTAATCTTTTTGCCTCAGCCTTCCAAGTAGCTGGAACTCCAGGTGTGTGCCACCATGCGTAGCTAATTTTATTTTAAAATTCATTATAGAGATGAGGACTCGCCAAGTTGCCCAGGCTGGTCTCAAACTCGTAGGCTCAGGCAATCCTCTTGCCTCCCAAAGTGCTGGGGTTACAGGCATGAGCCATCGGGCCGCCCCTTTTCTACTTTCTCAATGAGTCTTTGCCTCTCTTTCTCTGTCTTTTCCCAGGGTCTCTGTCCCTCTCACTCTGGTCCCTGCTCCCTTCTCTCTGCAGCCCTGTCCTACTGCCTAGGTTTCTGTCTCTCTCCCAGGTCTGTCTCTGAATCTTTCTTGGACTTTGGCTTCAGTCAACTGGTATGTGTCTGTCTCTTTGACTTTTTTTTTTTTTGAGTTGGAGTCTCACTCTGTTGCCCGGACTGGAGTGCAGTGGCTGCTCCCGGCCACCGCAGCCTCGACCTGCTGGACTCCGGTGATCCTTCCGCCTCAGCCTTCCAAGTAGCCGGAATTACAGGCATGCGCCACCACGCCCGGCTGATTTTTTGATTTATTGTAGAGATGAGGTCTCGCTGCCCAGGCGGGTCTCGAACCCGCGGGCTCAGGCAATCCACTCACCTCAGCCTCCCAAAGGCGCGGGATTACAGGCTGAGCCATCGAGCCAGGCGTTTTTTTGTTTTTGTTTTTGAGTCGGAATCTCACTCTGTCACCCAGGTTGGAGTGCAGTGGCACACTCACAGCCACCACAGCCTCGACCTGTTGGGTTTAGGTGATCCTTCTGCCTCAGCCTTCCAAGTAGCTGGAACTACAGGCGTGCGCTACCACGCCCGGCTAATTTTTGATTTATTGTAGAGATGAGGTCTCACCAAGTTGCCCAGGTGGGTCTCGAACCCGCGGGCTCAGGCAATCCCCTCACCTCAGCCTCCCAAAGGCGCGGGATTACAGGCTGAGCCATCGAGCCAGGCGTTTTTTTGTTTTTGTTTTTGAGTCGGAATCTCACTCTGTCACCCAGGTTGGAGTGCAGTGGCACACTCACAGCCACCACAGCCTCGACCTGTTGGGTTTAGGTGATCCTTCTGCCTCAGCCTTCCAAGTAGCTGGAACTACAGGCGTGCGCTACCACGCCCGGCTAATTTTTGATTTATTGTAGAGATGAGGTCTCACCAAGTTGCCCAGGTGGGTCTCGAACCCGCGGGCTCAGGCAATCCCCTCACCTCAGCCTCCCAAAGGCGCGGGATTACAGGCTGAGCCATCGAGCCAGGCGTTTTTTTGTTTTTGTTTTTGAGTCGGAATCTCACTCTGTCACCCAGGTTGGAGTGCAGTGGCACACTCACAGCCACCACAGCCTCGACCTGTTGGGTTTAGGTGATCCTTCTGCCTCAGCCTTCCAAGTAGCTGGAACTACAGGCGTGCGCTACCACGCCCGGCTAATTTTTGATTTATTGTAGAGATGAGGTCTCACCAAGTTGCCCAGGTGGGTCTCGAACCCGCGGGCTCAGGCAATCCCCTCACCTCAGCCTCCCAAAGGCGCGGGATTACAGGCTGAGCCATCGAGCCAGGCGTTTTTTTGTTTTTGTTTTTGAGTCGGAATCTCACTCTGTCACCCAGGTTGGAGTGCAGTGGCACACTCACAGCCACCACAGCCTCGACCTGTTGGGTTTAGGTGATCCTTCTGCCTCAGCCTTCCAAGTAGCTGGAACTACAGGCGTGCGCTACCACGCCCGGCTAATTTTTGATTTATTGTAGAGATGAGGTCTCACCAAGTTGCCCAGGTGGGTCTCGAACCCGCGGGCTCAGGCAATCCCCTCACCTCAGCCTCCCAAAGGCGCGGGATTACAGGCTGAGCCATCGAGCCAGGCGTTTTTTTGTTTTTGTTTTTGAGTCGGAATCTCACTCTGTCACCCAGGTTGGAGTGCAGTGGCACACTCACAGCCACCACAGCCTCGACCTGTTGGGTTTAGGTGATCCTTCTGCTTCAACCTTCCAAGTAGCTGGAACCACAGACGCACGCCACCACATCCAGCTAATTGTGTGTGTGTGTGTGTATGTGTGTGTGTGTGTGTGTGTGTGTGTGTGTGTGTGTGTGTGTGTGTGAGTGAGTGATTTATTGTAGAAACGAGGTCTCACCAATTTGCCCAGGCTGGTCTCAAACCCCCAGGCTCAGGCAATCCTCTCGCCTCGGCCTCCCAAAGTGCTGGGATTACATGTTGAGCCACCGCGCCCGGCCTCTTTGACTCTTTCTCCAGCAGATGGCAGCTCGCCAAATGCCAAATGTTCACTTTCCTTGTTTGTCGGGTAAGAGGGGTGCCCCCTCTCCCCTCTCGTGGCTGTCCTTCCACCCCCTGTCTCCCCGGTCTCCCCTCTCTCAGCTCGGTGTCGGGGCTGAAGCAGACATTGTTGGCGGAATCGGGGGCCCTGACCAGCTACAGCCACCGGGTGTTCTCGGCCTGGGACTTCGGCCTCCGCGGGGACGGCCACGTGCGGCTGCGCCAGCGCCTCATCCTGTACGAATTACAGGTGCGCTTAGAGGACGGTGTCTACAACAAGATCGGACCGGGCAGGATCGGACTGAGATCGTGCACATGGCCTGGCCCAGCGACGGGGCTTCGCGGAGAGGCGCTGGGTGGAGCTTTCTCCTAGGAAAGGCGGGTCTTGGGTATTGAGACGGTCGCGAGGAGGCCACCTTAGGGATGCCAGGGGTCCAAGGGTGCAGAAGAAAGTCAGCAGCAAGAAGTGGGTGGGGCCTACAGCAAGGTTAGGTGTGGGCGGGGCCAGAAGGGGCGGGGCTTGATGCCGCTGAACGGGAACTTCCGGCCAGGCCTGAAATGCAGGGCTGGGCCAGAGGGCGGGGCGTCTGAGGGGCGGGGCCTGGGTGTTGGGCGGTGTAAGGCCTGGGCCGCTGGCAAGGTTAAGTGGTGAGCGTTGCCAGAAAGGGCGGGGCTTGATGCCAACGAGCTGGAACTTCAGGTTAGGTACGTAGTGCAGGGCTGAGTTAGAGGGTGGGACTTCTGAGGTAGGGCTGGATACTGGGCGGAGCTGTGAAGGGGCGAGGTCCGGGCTGCCGGCTAGGTAGGTGATGGGCGTGGCCATAGAGGGGCGGGGCTTAATGCCCTTGAGCTGGAACTTCAGGCCAGGCGTGATGAGCAGAGCTTAGTGGAAGGGTGGGGCCTGGATGCTGGGTGGGGCTGTTGGGGGGAGGACCTGGGTGCTGGCAAGGCAATATGATGGACGTGGCCAGAAAGGCGCGGGGGTTGATGCCAGTGAGCGGAAACTTCAGGCCCCGCGTGAAGTGCAATGCTGGGTTGGGGCGGGGCCTGGGTGCTGAGGGGGGCTGTAAATGGGCGGAGCCTGGGCCCTGTGCGGACCTGTGAAGTGGGCGGGGCCTGCGTTTCTGGCCAGAGTGAGTGCGGACGTGGCTATCAAGGGGCGGGACTTGATGCTGCTGAGGTGGAATTTCAGGCCCGGGGTGAAGTGCAGGGCCGAGGAGGGGGTGGCGAGGCTGTAAAGGGTCGGGACTTGGGGTGCTGGGTGGGGTTGCAAACGGGCGGGGCTTAGGGTGCTGGGCTGTAAGGGTGAGGCTTGGAAGGATGGGCGGAGTCTCGGAGGGGCGGGATTGACGGCGGAGGTTTAGGGGTTGGGGTGCTGTATGGGGCCTCGGATGGGCGGGTTGTCAAGGGGCGCGGGTCTCCTGAAGCGCCCTGAAGGGAGTGGAACAAGGACTGGAGAGGTCGTTGGTGGGTGGGGGGAGGGCTACAGCAGTTCAGTTGAGAAGGATCTCTGAAGGGTCCCGGCCTGGGGGAATGGAGGCCAAGTGATCGTGTCTCCTGGCTTCAGGTGGAGCTGGAGGAAGCCGAGGTGCGCCGCCGGGCTGCGGTGCGGACGCTGGGTCAGCAAGTCAGGATTTGGTCGGTGCGGCTGCTGCTCAACCTCCTGGTGGTCGCGCTTCTGGGGGCAGCCTTCTATGGCGTCTACTGGGCTACAGGGTACACCGTGGAGCTGCAGGTGCGGAGGGTCTTGGGACAGGAGGGCCCTGGAACCTACATTTCTAAAGAGGAGGGAGAGGACGGAAGTCTAGGATTCCCGGGATCTTAGAGAGCAGGTATTGGGGGGTATGTTTGGATCCTGGACTTCGGGATCCTGAAGGAAGAAATGTCTGGGTCAGGATCTTAAACTTGGCTCCTGCAAGACCCCAGAGCTTCTTCTCTTGGTCCACTCTCCCTCCCAGGAGACGCCCGTTGTCCAGCAGACGCCACTGCTGCAGCTTGGGGTGAATTACCTCCCGTCCATCTTCATCTCCGGGGTCAACTTTGTGCTGCCGCCCATTTTCAAACTCATTGCGCCCCTGGAGGGCTATACTAGGAGTCGCCAGATCGTTTTTATCCTGCTGAGGTTCCAAACTCATAGGGGTGGGCTGGGGATGGAGGGAGGGGGTTGGACGCGGTCTGAGGGATGTTGGCTCTGACATGTAAGACATGGAAATCTACTTGGAAGGCTGAGGCGGAAGGATTGCCTGAGCCCAGCAGGTCGAGGCTGCGGTGGCCGTGTGGTGTGCCATTGCGCTCCAGCCTGGGCAACAGAGTGAGATTCGAACTCAAAACAAACAAACAAACAAAAAGAAACAGACACGGAAATTCCACGGATATCGGATCCAGAGGGATCTGATTCAAATCCTGATTCTGTCACTGCGTCTCACTTTCCTCATCTTTGAAATGGGGAGAACTGCCAGCGCGTTACATTGAGAAGGGAACTGGGAACGCGGTGAGCACTGGGTCAACCTCGATTCCTTCTCCCCACCTTCCCCTTGCCAGGACCGTGTTTCTCCGCCTCTCCTCCCTGGTGGTCTTGCTCTTCTCTCTCTGGAATCAGATCACCTGTGGGGGCGACTCCGAGGCTGAGGACTGCAAAACTTGTGGCTACAATTACAAAGAGCTTCCGGTGAGAATGGCGAGAGATGCCCGGGTGGGTCTGGACTCTTGGTTTGGGAGGAAGGAAGAGCTTAGGGTGCTAGGACACCCTCCCAGGGGTATGGATCCAGGGACCCAGAGAAAGTATAGAGTCTCAGGCTTGCAATCGGGAGACTCCAGGTGCTCGGTTGCTGAGGTCCTTCTCAACTGTTTGTTTCTTCCTTCTTCAGTGCTGGGAGACTCGGCTGGGCCAGGAGATGTATAAACTCTTGCTCTTTGATCTGTTGACTGGCTTGGCAGTCACGCTGCTTATCCAGTTTCCTCGAAAGTGAGAGCTCCCCGCCACTCTCGTGGTCTGTCCCCGCCCCTACCGGACCAGGCCCTGCCCCTATCGTGCTGGTCTCTTCCCTTTTTACTTTTTTTTTTTTTTTAAGTCAGAGTCTCACTCTGTTGCCCAGGCTGGAGTGCAGTGGCACCACCACGGCTTACTCCAGCCTCAACCTCCCGGGCTCAGGCGATCATTCTGCTTCAGCCTCTGGAGTAGCTGAAACTACAGGAGCACACCACCACACCTGGGTAGTTTTTTTTTTATTTATTGTAGAGACGAGGGCTCGCCATGTTGCCCAGGCTGGTCTCGAACCCGCGGCCTCAGGCAATCCAATCACCTCTACCTCCCAAAGTGCTGGGATTACAGGAGTGAGTCACTGCGCCAGGATTTATTTTTTTATTTTTTATTTTTTTTTAAACAAAGCTAAGTTGCCCAGGCTAGCCTCGAACTCCCAGGCCCAAGCGATCCTCCCGCCTCGGCCTTCCGAAGTGCTGGGATTACAGGCGTGAGCCACCGCGCTCAGCCCCCCTTTATTCTTTTTCTTCTTATTTATATATTTGGTGGCGCGATCTCGGTCCCTTCTTTCTATTCCAGTCTCTGCTTCCTTTCCATGCCCTAGGTCCGCAGACCCCGCCCCCTGCATATTTTAGGTGGTTACTTCCCTCTGGCCCCGCCCTTACTCCCGGATATCTCAGGCCCTTCTAGTCCTCAGGCCCCGCCCTCTGGACACACCCCCTCCACCTCCATGTGTAATCTTGAAGGTCCCGCCCCTCTTTCCGACATGCTTGCTTCTTATTGGTTGATGGGACGGTGGAGGCGGGGAAACTCCGGGAAGCCACGCCCCCTGACTCGGCCCGGCCCCGCTCTTCAGGTTGTTCTGTGGCCTCTGTCCTGGGGCACTGGGTCGTCTGGCGGGGACCCAGGAATTCCAGGTGCCCGACGAGGTGCTGGGGCTCATCTACGCGCAGACGGTGGTCTGGGTGGGGAGTTTTTTCTGCCCTTTACTGCCTCTGCTTAACACAGCCAAGTTCCTGCTGCTTTTCTTCCTGAAAAAGGTAAGGGGTAGGGAGGCCTCTTGGGTCTGAGGCAGAAGGTGTTGGGGTCTGGTCTTGGGTCCTGGGGAAGGAGGATGTCGAAGACCCAGACTACTAGGTCCTAAGGGAGGATGGGGTTGGAAGACTGACTCCTGGATCTGGGAAAAGGAGTGTTTTTGTTTTGTTTTGAGTCAGGGCCTCACTCTGTTGCTCAGGCTGGAGTGCAGTGGTGCAATCATAGCTCACCGAAGCCTCAACCTCCTGGGCTTAGGGGATCCGTCCACTTCAGCTTCCCGAATAGCTGGGACTATAGGTGTGTGCCCCCACACCCAGCTGATTTTTTATATTTTATATTTTTGAGCAGGAGTCTCACTCTGTCGCCCAGGCTAGAGTGCAGTGGCACGCTCCCGGCCACCGCAGCCTTGGCTCAGGAGATCCTTCCGCCTCAACCTTCCAAGCAGCTGGAACTACAGGCGTGCGCCCCCATGCCCAGCAATTTTTTTTTTTTTTTTATTGTACAGACGAGGTCCTGCCAAGTTGCTCAGGGTGGTCTCGAACTCCTGGGCTCAGGTAATCCTCTCGCCTCCGCCTCCCAAAGTGCTGGGATGACAGACTTGAGCCACCGCGCCCAGCAGAAAAGGGGGGTCTTAGGGCATCCTGACTGTTGGATGGAAAGACTCAGACGCCTGGGAACTAAATGAGGTGGGAGCCCAGACTCCCAAATCCGGAAACAGGAGAGACCGGAGGCTCAGGTTCTTGTGCCTCAGATCTCCTCTTCTCTCGCTCTCCTCCTCCAGTTCACCCTCTTCTCCACCTGCTCCCCGGCCTCCCGCACCTTCCGGGCCTCCACAGCGAATTTCTTTTTCCCCTTGGTCCTTCTCCTGGGTCTGGCCATCTCCGCCGTTCCTGTGCTTTATAGCATCTTCCTGTAAGTGGGCGGTGGTCCTGCCTGATTCCCTCCCTCTGCCCTCATTCGGTGTTCAGACACCTGGCCCTACTTGAGCCTAGCCAATCTCTGATTTCAGGATACCGCCTTCTAAGCTGTGTGGTCCATTCCGGGGACAGTCATCCATCTGGGCCCAGATCCCTGAGTCTATTTCCAGCCTCCCTCAGACCGCCCAGAACTTTCTCTTCTTCCTGGGGTCCCAGGCTTTTGCTGTGCCCCTTCTGCTGATCTCCAGGTGAGGCGGCTCAGACTTCTGGGTCTGAGTTTGAACGTGTGTGATTTGGGAGCATCCAAGAGCTCAGGGGCTGGGGGGCCCAGACTCTGGGGTTTGAGAGAGGAGGGCTGGGGGCCTGGGCTGCCGGGTCCGAAAGAGGAGGAGGGGGCTGGGAGACTGCACTCCTTGAGTATGAAAGAAGAGGGATTTGGGGAGTCCACAAGAAGCCATACGTGGACGATCACCGAAGAGCGTTTCAGGAGTGGTTCCGTTTCTGTCTCCTCTAGCATCCTGATGGCGTATTCTGTGGCTCTGGCCAACTCCTATGGATGCATCATCTCTGAGCTCAAACGTCAGATAGAGACGGTGAGCCACGCTACCAGCCTGTGGGGATTCCCGGGACATGGAAAGGGACATCGGGGAGAGACTGTCTGTCTCACTGTCATCTCTTTACCCCAGGAGGTGCAGAATAAAGTCTTCCTGGCACAGCGCGCTGTGGCGCTGAGCTCAGCCAATGGGGCTCTTTGACCTTCCCAGCCTGGCCCAGGGTCCGGTCCTACATTCCGACTCCGGATCTGCTTCCCCGGCCCTCGGTTACGTCATCTCTAAACTAGAACTGGAGAAGTCTCCACGTCCTCCCATCCCTGAGCTCTGGAGATTTCCAGAACCCCCACCCCAAGTCTGTGATTATCTCGTAAACTTCTTTCCTGTATCAATAAATACGGCGGAAGCTGCTGCACACTCTTTGAACTCTGCATCCAGAGAGCGAGGGCGGGGCTACGGCAGGAAGTGAGCCAATCAAATGTATTGGCATGTGAGTCGGTGTGGCACGCCCTTCTTGACGGGCGTGCCAGCCAATCGGCGGCCTGAACTGGCAGATTCAGGGGCGGGGACACTTCTGATCGACTCATAACTCTGCTAAGTGGCGGTCTAGGCGATACCACGCGCTGAACGTCTGACATTCGCTATGATGGAAGACGTCTCAGCCAATCGTCCGTTGTTATAGACCCAGGGAGGCGTACCAACTAGTTGGGACCAATCTGTGGCCGAGGAAGGGACAACAGGGAGGGGAGCGTCCTGTCGCCAATCGGAAGTGCTAGGAGGCGGGAGAGCCAGTTCGTGGACAGCCAGGACGCCATGAATATCTTGCCTAAGAAGAGCTGGCACGTCCGGAACAAGGACAATGTCGCCCGCGTGCGGCGTGACGAGGCCCAAGCCCGGGAGGAGGAGAAAGAGCGTGAGCGGAGGGTGCTGCTCGCGCAGCAAGAGGTAAGCTCCGAGGCCGGCCGGGCCGAGTTCCCGGGGCCGAGCGCGCAGGCGCCGCGGTGGGAACCGGAAGTGGCATTCCGCGGGCGCAGAGATGTGTCATTAGATGTCAGTTTTCGATCTTAATTTTGGGGACGTTTCTCTGCGACCCCGGTGCCCACCTCCATGAAACCTCCCTTGATCTCGCCCTCGTCTTGGTTTCCCTCAGTGTGGCCAGAGCAGTGTCTGGTACAGAAGAGGAGCTTAATTCATTCGTTGAATGAATAAATGAACCTTGGACGGTTCAAGGAAACTCAGATCACTTTTTAGTTTGCTGCACAACCTATTTATTGAGCGCCTACTATATGCTCATACCGTGCAGGGCGCCTCACTTGCGAAATTCCTCATTCGTTTTTAGCGCTGTATCTCCTTTGCGCGGTGAAGTGAGACGGTTTCGCGGAGGCGAAGGCTCAGCGAAGTGGGAGTGTGACAGCCAGTTCCACTCCACCGGCGCGCCCTTTCCCTGCCCCGCTCCCCAGACACACAC
>NW_007260304.1:183658-186490 GCF_000164805.1 Carlito syrichta
ACACACACACACACACACACACACACACACACACACACACACACACCTGGGAGGCTTTCTGTATTCTCCTTGATCGGAACGGTTTACACCTAAAGTTCAGTCCTTTAGCTAATCTGATCCTCCACAGTGGCTGGGAGGTGGTCTGGAGTTTGAAATCTGCGTGCTGAAGGCGGGGACAGGGCTTCAGCGACCGACTTGCGGTAGTGATTCGGAATCGTGCCTGACACTCAGATCTCCTGGTCTAACACAGAGTTTGGCTGTCTTTATAGCCGGTTGTGTCACTTGAGGCTGGGAACACCCCTGCTTTAGACCAGGGATCTCCTCCCAGGCATCCTTGATGATCTGTGGTTTACTATTTTAAAGGCGGCAGGGGCGGAGGTATATTCATCAACAAGGGTTACTGCATAATGAATATTTGTATACCTAACCCTGAATTGTACCCTACAAATCATAAAAACAAGAAGCACCCAGATGTGCCTCTTGCACTCTCGTCCCCTGCTGGGACAGGTGCCTCTTCAGGGCTCCCAGTGCCAGGACACCCCCCAGCACCACGGACTGCCATTTTCTGTGGTGGACACCAGACTGTTTTGGAAGTACCTCTAGGTTCCTAACGTCTTGCCTATAACTTTCTTTTCCCCCAGGCCCGCACAGAATTCTTGCGAAAGAAAGCCAGGCATCAGAACTCAGTGCCTGAGCTTGAAGCCACAGAGGCGGGAACCCCAAGTTCTGGCCCTGTGGACCTGTTTCGGGAGCTGCTGGAGGAAGGAAAAGGGGTGACCAGAGGCAATAAAGAGTATGAGGAAGAAAAGCGGCAAGAGAAAGTAAGCTGGCCTCACTGGCTTCATCTGGAGTCATAAATAGGCCTGGGGCTGGGGCACTACAGCCACGGGGTGGGACTGAGGCATCCAGAGATGTGGTGAAGGGGTTAAGTGAGCCAACATGGAGATTTCAGAAGCACAGCACTCAAGTGTTAGATACTGCCATGGGGCACCATAGGGCTGGGAAGATACTGCAGACCCCCATCTGTGGGGCTGCTAGGTGAACGAACTGTCAAGTGTCCCAACTGGAGGGGTCTCCACCCGATCGATCCTGTCACTCACCTGCTCTCTGAGGTTTCCTGGCAGACTTTGAAATTGCTACCCCCACCTGGCACTCGCTTCCTTCAGGTTTCCCAAGTATCTCTCCCAAGATGCCTGCCTTTGAGCTATGAAAGATACTGCTTTCTGTTACTGTACCTGCCATTGTCCCCCAGGGCAGGAGCTTGGCCTGCATTGGTCTGCTGTGTCCCCAGCACTGGCATAGTTGGTTCATGAGGCCCTTTGCTAGCTGTTTGTTCAATGACTTGTTCTGCCTCCCAGAATCAGGGGCTCTCGGGACAGAGTGCCTGGGTCTCCCAGTTGTCACATCCAGGCTCCCTGGGAGAGACACACTTGACACCCTGAACAGACTGTATCCCATCTCTTGTATTTTCTGGCCCCCTCAGGAGCGGCGAGAGAAAGCTCTGGGCATCCTGACATACCTGGGCCAGAGTGCAGCAGAGGCCCAGACTCAGCCCCCCTGGTACCAGCTACCCCCAGGGCGAGGGGCACCCCCACCTGGCCCAGGCCCAGACCAGAAGATTAAGAGCCGCCTGGACCCTCTGAGGGAGATGCAGAAGCATCTGGGGAAGAGAAGGCACAGCAGCAACGAGGGAAGTCATGGCAGAAAGGAAAAGGAGGGGCCTGAGAAGCAGCGGCCCAAGGAGTAAGAAAGACTCAGTCCCTGGGCTGACCAAGGCCCAGCATGGGCACTACAGCAATTCTGGTTGGGATAGGCAGGGACCCAGCCAGGGGTGACTAAGTGGTTCTCAACACGTGGTCCTGGGACCCCCAGTGGTCTCAAGACCCTCTCAGAGGATCTGTGGAGTCAAGCCTTTCTTCACTCTTTCTCAGGTGTGCAGTGTAGCCTTCCACAGCTACATGAAGTGAAATTACAATCACTGATGGCTCACAGTGGATGCCTGGTCCAAGACTTCTCAGTTTCCATTTCTAACTTGCTATATAGTAACACATATAGCCCATTTAAACAAAGGCTTTTGGGAATCTCAGCTTTTGAGAGTTTAAGGGGTACTGAGACCAGAGTCTGAGAACCACTGATTGGAGAGTAAAAGCAGGCTTCTTGCCCCCAGCATGCTCCGCCTGCATGTAGAGGGAGTGCACTGCCTCTAGTCTCTTTTATACACAAAAGGGGAAACTGAACCCCAGGGAAGACCAGGGTGCTGCTCAGTGTGCTCTCTTGGCCTGGAGGGAGAAGGGAAGGCCAGAGATCTTGTCTATGGTGTCCCAGCACCACATGGCTTCCTTCCAGCAGGCCTCCAGCCCAGGCCGGGGCATGCTGGATGCAGGCCGGGGGTTCCAGGAGCAGCTTCCTCTCCAGAAGTGGTCAGGGAGCAGCTTTCCCACCCACTCCTCTCTCAGCAGGCCCCCATCCCTGGACCAGCTTCGAGCTGAACGTCTTTGGAGAGAAGCAGCTGAGAGGGCGAGGGCGGAGGCCCTGCTGGCCCAGGTCCAGGGTCGGGCACCACCAGAGTGTCCGCCAGAAGAGGAGGAGACAGACGACAGACGGCGGCGGTACAACTCCCAGTTCAACCCTCAGCTGGCCCGGCGCCCACGCCGGCAGGACCCCACCTTGCTCCCTGACTCCTGAGGGGGTGCAGGAGAGGCCGCTGCTGCCAGCCGTCGTATAAAACTATTTATTCATAAATATTTTCCAAAATGAAAATAGGTTTACCAAAAAATGTCCCTCCCTGGGGAGGGGAGGAGGAGGCAGTTCTCGCCCCGGGCCCCCAGGGCG
>NW_007260304.1:186684-203820 GCF_000164805.1 Carlito syrichta
CACCTGGGCGGGGATCAGCATGCGGGGGGCGGGGCGGGTGGGGGAGGGGCCGGTGTCACTGGAGGTCCCGGTCCTCCAGGTAGCGGTACTCAAAGGTGAAGCCTTCCTTCTTCCGCTGGCCCCACTTCTCGTAGTCAAAGTAGATGTAGGTGCCCTGGCCGGGGGAGAAGGTGGTCAGTGAGCAGGCGAGGTGGGGGCTGGGACCTGGGCTGGACCCACAGACAAAGAGGACACTTCTGAGGGCCGGGCCGACTGCCCTACATGCCCGCACTGTCTTGTTCCACCCTCACACGGCTCTTGTCGGTGGGAAATGTAATCGTGCCCACTTTAGACAGGAAAGGAGTGAGCCGCAAAGGTTATGCCCGGGCCAGGCATGTCTCAAGGCATCCGATGGCACTCTCCATGGCTGCAGCTCCCCAGCACCTCTCGTGTGCCGAGTACAGGATGCATGGCCTAGCATTTAGTCTTCACAAAAGCTATGAGGCAGTGGGTGCTGGCACCCTCATCCTAGAGAACGGAACAGGCTTAGCATCCATATCCAGGCTCTCTGCGGGGCCATTTTATTGGTGACAGCAGTGGTGTGGAGATTTTCAGATGACTCGATGGATCACTAACTTGGAGGATGGTTTTGGACCAACCCAAGAAGGAAAGGGCAGTTTATAGTTTATGTCCAGGACACAGTGGGAGAGAGAAGCTGGGTTCTGAATGTCCAAAACGTTTCCAAGAACAGCAACCTGGGAGCCCTGGGGGAGGGGACTGAGTTCTCGGAGGACAAAGACCTTACAATACTTCATCCCCATGAAGGGGTTTGGCATCAGGGCATAGCTAGTGAGAAAAATTTCCTGAGGGACACACCAACTGAAAGTAACTTGAAAAAAATAGAATACATCCATGACGCTGACTATGTAGCAGGCACCATTAAGTACTTACACGTGATTAATGCATTTAATCCTCATAACAACTGCATAAGGTGGGTCCTCTTACCCCCCTTTTTACAGATAAGGGAACGGAGACAGAGAGGTTCAAGTGACCTGCCCAGGGTCACCCAGCTAGAGCTGGGCTCAAACCCAGGTAGGCTGGCTCCAGAGTTTGCCAGAAGCAGGAGTTTGAACTCAGATATTGGAATGTGAGAAGGCCGTGAAAAGAGAGCTTCCCAGTGAGCATCTGCTGAGCCCTGGTCTGCTGGATGGGGGACATGGAGGTTAAGGTCCCTGAGCCATAGAGCCCACAGCCCGCCACAAGGAGATGTGCCAGAGTCCCACACACTAACCTCGCCGAGTGCACCCATGGTAGAGGCACCAGGCTGGGTGGCTCTGGGAAGGCTTCTCCAAGGAAGGGACGTTTGGGCTAAGACCTAAAGGAGGACTAGGAGCGGGCCACAAGTGGAGGAGGAAGAGGACAGTGTCCCAGGCAGAGTGAACAGCCTGGGGGAAGACGGAGCTGGGTCACTCTACGCGGCTGAACAGGCTGAAGGGTGGAGGCCAGGAAAGGCTCTGTGAGCTGGGGGACTCTACTCCACCTAGCAGTGGTACCAGGGGGTGGGGCCTCACCTGCTCGAACTCATCGGTGATGGTCTTGGGCTCCTCGTGCCTCTGGAACCACATCATGTACTTGGTATGGAATCGCCACGACTGTTTCTTTAGGGCCTTGGCTGCCAGGTACTGTGCCTTAGTGCCCTGAGGGAGGAAGGGTGGAGAGGGGGATCAGGGAGCCCCCAAATTGGGTGAGGAACAGGGGGATAGGGCAGGGCACCAGGGCTGAATCCGGACCCCCGCCACAGGGCACAGTGGGGCTGGACAATCCACTTGGAGACAGGGCTGGGGGCAGAACATACCAACGCTGGTCAGAAGGAAAGTGAGACAGGAGGTGGAGAGAAGCTTTGAGAAGGAAGAGAGACTAATGTGTGATGAGGACTGAGAGGAGGCAACTTAGATTTCTCCATTGGGATGAGGGTGGCAGTTGCTCATGGCTCACTGGGGTTGGGGGAGACTGGACAGTTCCCAGTAGACTCCCGGGAGGTCTGAAAATGTGCCAGTGAGAGTGGGGGTTGCCTAGACTGAGGGAGACTGCCCAGTGGAACTGCAGAGGGGGACTGCAGCTGTGCCAGTGAGCACACCGGGCAGGGCTGGGAACTGCAGAGTGGACCAGCCTTGCCCTTGACCCGGACAGTTCTACCAATGGGCAGGAAGTAGGGACAGTGACAGGTTAGTTTGGGGGGGCCCAGGACTGGGGATAGGGAGGGGGTGCGGTCCCAGCGGCCGCAGAGGGGCACCCACCTCACCCCTCCAGCCCGAGGGGGAACGGCAGCGGTGGCGGCGAAGCCCGGGGGCCCGAGGCTGCCCCGAGGGCCCTGCTGTACCTCCAGATAGTAGAAGATGAAGAAGAGTGTCTCAGTTGACAGGCGCTGGTAGAACTCCACGGTGTCCGAGTGCGGGGGTGGCATCTGGTGGTGGTAGGGGGGCGTTGGACAGGGATTCCGGGGGAGGTACTGCCTGTGGGAGCAACAGGAGGGTCAGCGCCAGCTGCCCAGTCCTGTCTTCATTCTCAGGAGGTGCTGAGAAACCCATCCCCGCTACGGCAGGAGCCCAAGTCAGGGGACACCAAGGCCCACAGGCTCCTAGACCCCAAGAACCAGTTGTGGCCACAGCCCCCCCTTCCTATGGCCCCTCACCGGATACGCTCAGAGTCAGAGGGGTGGGGCATGTGGTGCCAGGCGGCCTCTTCCATGGCCTGCTGGTAGAGCTGTTCCTTGGTGAGGGGCACGGGGCCCAGTGGACACACGCCCAGCGACAGCGGTATGTTCACCTCTGACAGCTGCAGAGGTGGCTGGGCTGAGGCTGGAGGTGCCGACGTGCTGCTGAGGATGATGTCTGTGGAGAGGGGCAGGGGTGAGGCTGAGATGCGGCCAGCCCCTTGTCTTTGGCCTGTCCTTTTTCCACCACCCTGGGACCTCACCTCGCTCAGTCAGGTGCAGTGTTGGCACAGGGTCTTCAATGCCGGAGCTGATGGCTGCCCGCTCTGCCATGGATTTCAAGGAGCTCAGAGGCTCGGGGGCCTGGGGAGGAAATGAGGTGCCTGGCCTAAGAGCCTGGAGAGCTGGCTGGGTGAGTGAACACAGCCTGACACCCTCGCCTGCTCTGCTGGAAGGAACAGAGGTCAGTGACCCACTCAAGATCTGCACGTGACATGTAAAAGCACCCCAGCTGTGGGGAAACCACTGAAACGTCATGAAAGGACTGCCTGGTTGTGCAACTCTCCACTGTGGGACCGTGCAGTAACTCTACTACAGAGAACAACTCCAAGCTACAGGACACTAAGTGTGTTACCATCCTTGTTGGAGGATGCACCACAGTACACACGCCTTCTCCAAGGACACCTGTATGCTGGGAGGACACCCACTCAGCTGCCGACCCTATGGTGTCTTTAAGGAGGCAGAAGGTATGCACTGTCATCTCACTGCCTCTGACTGGCATGGGTGACGGGGCAACCCTGCTCCGCGGAGTTTGGTCTCTTTGTCAGTAACACACAGGTCAGGCTGCAGCCTTTTTTCCTACAGCAGGTTTCTGTTCCCTGCAGTCAGGCCGGCTCCTCCATCCACCCCAGCCATGGGCAGTTATCCCTAACCCTGGCCCTGTACCCTCCTCCTCATGACCCTTCAGTCCCAAGGCCCATCCACCCTGCTTCTAAATGCCCCTTGGATAGCACACCCCACACAACCAAGGCCTGTCCTCTCCTGCCCAGACGTCCTCACCAGCCCTGGGGAACCTTTCCAGTGAAGTCTTACGTTGTTCCTTCTGCACTCAAAACCTTGCCAAGGTTTCCACCACCTGCCCCAGTGATCCTTTTATTGCTGTTAAGAGGTATGAACCCCTTTTGACAATCTTAAAGCAGGTGTTTCCTTTCTCTAGAAAAACGTGCACGCTGTGACTTTCCTGTCCACAGAACCTCTAATATTTAAATGCTCCTGCTGGTCAGAAATTATTCCAGGAGCTTAATGAGGACCATTTAGCCTTCCAAAGAACCATATGTGTGGTGATTGTGATTATTCCCATTTTCCAGATGAAGGAAGAGAAGCAGGCACAGGCAGGATGTGCCGGAACTTGGGTGTGGATGGTCTGGGTACTCAAAGTGATACAGAGACCCACCAATGTCTGTACATATTGCCACAGCTCCTGCAGAAGAGCATGACAAGGATTCAAGTGCTCCTGTACATTCCTGAACAATATTCCTGAGAGCTAATAAAAGGTACGCTTCCCCTTAGCTCCTATGAACTCCCAGTAAGAAATTTCAAAAGATCCTTAACTTCCCTGCAGACTATGCGCAGTACACTGAGATATATTCCTGAGCACATTTCAGAGAGTCCACTTATCTCCTATGCACTCCCAGTAAGTAGCTTCAGAGGATCCTTGACTTCCCTGCAGACTACAACCAATCAGTTGAAAGATGTAAATCCCCATTTACTCCCTATTCTTAGTAGGCACAGCTTTCAACAGGATGGTATCAATGTAATTACAGGTTCTGTGATTCGTCTAACTTTTGTGTAATGCATGATGTCTTGGGTCTTGTAACTCCCTTTTTTCTTCGTTTTTTTTTTGAGTTGGAGTCTCACTCCATCGCCCAGGCTGGAATGCAGTGGCACGCTCACAGCCACCCCAGTGTCAACCCGCTGGGCTCGTGATCCTTCTGCCTCAGCCTTCCAAGTAGCCGGAACTACAGGCGCGTGCTACCATGTCTACCTACTTTTTGATTTATCGTAGAGACAAGGTCTCACCAAGTTGCCAGGGCTGGTTTCCAACCCGCAGGCTCAGGCAATTCACTCGCCTCAGCCTCCCAAAGTGCTGAGATTACAGGCCGAGCCATCAAGCCTGGCCAACTCCCTTTATTCTATGGCAAGCTTGATTAATGCTTCTGCTGGGCCTTACTGATTAAAAGCTGTGAGATACCCCGGGTACCCTAGCAACAGGAAGTCAAGACCGTAAAATGTCACTATCAGTAAAATGTGGCTGGAACTTAAGTTCTATATCATTTTCTGCTGGTCACGTGGCTAATCTATCGGTACCAGCAACTCTGGACTTATAAAAATGGACTATAAAGCCTAAAGGGTGAGCAGAACCATTTTAGAAAGCCCTTGAGTCCCGCTCTGCTCCTTGGATTTGAACTGAGAAACTTCTTTCTACCAGTTCCCCACCCCTTTAATTTACAGGTATCAAGGGAGTGTTATTCAGATCATACCAACAACACTCCCAGGGAGCCTGCACTACAGCACCCTGCCCACAAGCCAGCCAGGCTCTCATGGCTACTGTTTCAGACCAGGTGCCCAGGACCCCATGCCTGTGCTGCTACCCCCACCATCACGGCCCAGGACAGGTACCTCTCCACTGAATCCCACCAGTCTCCAGTCTACCCAAGCCGATCCACCCTTCCAAGAACGCCTCTCACAGCCCCCTGCCCTGATCTGGGTCTCAGCTTAGACATCACCTCCTCTCAGAGGCTCCCTGGGCCCATCTCCCAGTTAGGTCAGATGCCCCTCTGTGCCCTCAGATGCCCCTCTGTGCCCTCTCCCACCAACCGGGCAGCCTCCTGAAGGTAGAACAGACTGCGTTCACCCAGCACAGAGCTTGGCCCACACAGACTTCAGCAAGTACTTTCCTGACTGAAATATTTTTTTTGACGTGAAAAAGAGGGTGGTAAGCCAGATAAGGGGATGCATGAAGAAGTCCCAGTGTGTCTTGTGAGGAGAAACGGGTAGAGACCAAGGGCCTGGAGGAGAGAGGACAGTGGAAACCCAGAGAGCCAGCAGGCAAGGCTACCCAAGAGAAGGGAGACACTCAGCAACAGAATCCCAGGGAGAGCGAGGGTACCAAAAGATGCAGGCAAGGAGCAGGTGCGATAAAGAGAGTGAGGATGATGGGGTAAAGACTGGAGGAAAGGGAACAGAAACTTCTGGGGCCAAGAAAGCAGAGCCAGGACAGAGGCTCAGGGCCACGAGAGACATCCAAGGAGCCCACCTTGATCTCCGGGGCGGTGCTGAACTGCGGAGGCCCGTTGAGCAGGGCGCCGGCTGCCTTGGCCTCGCTGAAGCTGGGTGTCGGGGAGCTGGGGGGATTCACAGGCAGTGGCACCAGGAGGCTGGGCCCCCCGGGGTTGTTCCCTGAGCCTGGGGCCACGCCCCCAGCCCCTGTTGGAGCTGCCGCACTGGGTTCCTTCCTGGGAGAGAGAATGAGAAGGGGAGGGGGCTCAGGAGAGTCTCTGAGGGGGATGGCAGGGAGGCCTGGGGAAGAGGGACCTGAGGGGTGGTTGGGATGGACACATGGAAGACAAGAGGCCACTGGAGCTGCCACACTGGGTTTCTTCCTGGGAGAGAGGATGAGAAGGGGAAGGGGCTCAGGAGAGTCCCTGAGGGGAATGGCAGGGAGGCCTGGGGAAGAGGGATCTGAGGGGTGGTTGGGACGGACACATGGGAGACAAGAGGTTTTGGGGCAAAGGGAGGACCCAATTTTTAGTCATTCCTCCTCATAAGGAGGGCCATGACATGGCTCACAAGGAAGGGGAGCCCTCTGGAATGGCCCATAGAGGACAATGTGGGAGTGAACGTTCTGATCACAAAGAAAGCCACCCTGGGCAGCAGACACATGGCAGGTGCTCCCCAGGGCAGCCTAGCAGGAGTTGGTGGTGAGAGGCTGGGGAACAGGCCTTCCCCCGTGCCACGCAGAAGACTGAGCTCCTTCTTAGAGCATTCTTCTGGGAAGCAGGTGGGCCCAGTGGGATGATTTAACCTAAGATCTGGAGCAGCAACTGAAGAGAGGAAGGAAGACTTCAGGACATTTCACTTGGAAGAGCGGAACACTGACCCCCTCAGCAGAGTCAGGTGGCCTTGCACAGGCAGCACAACAGAGAGGGGAAGGTGGTGCAGCTCTCAAGAAAAGTCCCAATTAGACGAAGATACATTTTAGAAAATTCTAAGGGCAGTGTGGGAGGTTGACATACAGTGGAAAGAAGCGAGGATAGCACCTAACCGAGGTGGCGGGCAGGGCTCACTGGACATTCCCACCAGCGAGGGCAGGCCCAGCAACCATGTGATATGGACAGGTGCGGCACGGTGCCTTTCTATGCCAAACGGCTGCCACCCAACTCAGTGGAAAGTGAGACACTCACGAGGTGCTGGGGGGTGGGTTGTGGGGGCCAGAAGAGGGGCCCAGAGCCTGGCTGTTGGCGTTGGTGCCCCCACTGCTACTCAGAGCCACCTCTGCTGGGCTGTCTGCCACAACTGAGCTGTAACCTGGGGAAATAAAGAGTAAACCAAGGAGCTGCTAGTTGCAACCCGGCCCACCACAGCCCCTCAGCCCAGCCCACCGGCCCTTACTTACTGGTGGCGCCATTCTGCTTGCCGGCGCCTCCAGCACTGCTGCCGCTATTGCCACCGCTCCCTCCGCTGCCGCCCCCGCCAGGCTGGACGCTGGGGGGCCGGGGCTGGTTGGTGCTGGGCCCACTGGGGGCCGGTGGAGCCACAGCCTGGGCATAGGGGGCAGGAGTCCCCGAGTTGTGGCTGGGAGCTGGGCTGGCCTTGGCACCTAGAGCATTTGGGGCTGCTGCTGGGGCAGGGGCCCCGTTGTTGCCAGGGGTGGTGCTCAAGGTGGAGGCAGCAGGCGGGGGACCAGAGGGATAGGTGGGTGGCACAGCTGGGGACTGAGGGTGCTGGTTGCTGTGGACAGGCTTGGAGCCGTTTTTGGCTGGAGACTGTGGGTGGGAGACAGCAGAGGGTCAGGACTCCACAGACCAGGCTATCTCCCAAATCCCCAGTGCCCACTTCCCTGGTTCAGGCTCCGTCATTGTCCCACCAGCTTCCTCTCTGGCCTTTTTGCCCTAACTGGTCCCGCCCTCCCGGAGACCTGTGTGACACAACTCACCCTCCAGGCTTCAATCACCTTCATGCTTAAAACACTCAAATCCATTTCCAGCCTGCCCAGCTTCTCAAGGCCTGCCTTGGACACTGCCCCCAGTGCCCACAGAAGTCTAACACACAATTTAAGGTGTCAGTCAGAGAAGACCCATCTGCTAGACATCAGGGGACTAGTGGGAAACACCTAAACATCCTTGAGTGAGATAGTTGGAGCAGCCTAACATCTAAGAATAGAAGGAAAAACAGCTGGAAACTGGACAGTAATTCCAGATGTCACAGAAAGGGTCAGAGAAACCGCTCACAGAGTTGTAAATTACTAGCACCCCAGAAAGCAGAGGCAAGTGGATGTGCTCCCGGCACCCCCACCACAGTCATGCTGCCCACAACTGCTCAGGCTGCTGCACCTAAGAGGCCCAGGCTCTCCCTAACCACCTGTGGGTACCTCCTTCTCATCACGCCCCACGGGACTGACCGTCCACCTCTCTCCTGGGGTCCCTGCAGTGAGGCCCTCGGAAGGTGGCAGGTCCCTGACTCTTGTGTCCTCATGCCAGCCTCACCACTGCCCACTCAGGGTTTTCCCCTTGGGACCACCTACCCCATTAGCCCACCAAGAGGCCTGGGCCATTCCACTCTAACCTAACGTGCCATTCTCCTGAACTGCATTTCCCCGAGATGTCTGTGGAGTTAACAGCATTCCCTCGAAAAGGAGTTCTGAGAAGCACTGCAGTGTCTTCCTGCTCAGCTTGCAGTGCACATTACTGGCTCAGCAGAGGCCCTGTCTGACTCTGACCCATCACTTTCTAGGCTTGTTTGGCCCCTCAAAACTGGTCCATAAAGCTCAACCCCCAGCCTAGCAACCCCAGGCCCGTGCTCACAGCTAGGTCCTGGCTCTACAGACCTGGCCTCCTCTCTCAAAACATCCAAGCTTTCTGTCACAGCTTGCCTGTGTTACCAGCTACCTCCTCTCCCTGCCAGGCGAATGCTAGTCTCCTCTGAAGCCCCAGACCCATGCCTCTCTGCAGCAGCATCTCCCATCAGTGAGGGGGCTGTCCTGTGCCACCCCCTTGACCACAACAAGTCACCTGCCTGCCTGCTCTCAGGGCAGCACTGATTTCTAACCCAGCCTCAAAAAGTCTCTGGGAACCAACAAATGAGCAAGTGACATGTCCATCACTGCCCAGCTTGGACCCACCTGGCTGACTTCACTATCTGTTGAGCGTCCTCTCTTCTTATCATCTTCGGAGTTTTCCTAAGGAAGGGAGGCCAAGTCAGAAAGCTGTGTGACTCCTAAGGCCCTGACACAGATATGCCAATCCCTGAATGTTCCAGGGACCTGGGCCCAGCTACTGATGTGTGGCCAGAGCTGTTCAAATGCCTGCCGTCTGTCACCCTGGAGAAACCACCTAAGTCTGGGCTCCCAGTGCCCTGGTCTTCTGTGAGCCAGCTTTCACCCACCAGCTCTTAAGAATCCAGGAAGTGGCCAGGCATGGTGGCTCAAGCCTATAATCCCAGCACCTTGGGAGGCCAAGGTGGGCAGACTGCCTGAGCCCACAGTTTGAGAACAGCCTAGGCAACTTGGCAAGACCTCATCTTAAAAAAAAAAAAAAAATCCAGGAACCCAGGTTGGGCACGGTGGCTCATGCCTGTAATACCAGCACTCTGGGAGGCCGAGGCGAGAGGACTGCCTGAGCCCAGGAGTACAAGACCAGTAAGGGCAACTTGGTGAGACCTTGTCTCTACAATAAATCAAAATATATTAGCCAGGCATGGTAGCACACATCTGTAGTTCCAGCTACTTGGAAGGCTGAGGCTGGAGGGTTGCCTGAGCCCAGCAGGTTGAGGCTGCGGTGCCATGAGTGTGCCACTGCACTCCAGCCTGGGCAACGAGGTAAGACTCCAACTCAAATAAATAAATAAATAAATAAATAAAAGAATCCAGGAACCCGCTCTCCTCAGGGAATCCAGCCCTTGCAAGCCCACCAGCTACCCAGCTTCCTCAGGCACCCCATGCACTGGCCCCACCCACGCCAGGGCCTAAACCCACCTGGGATGCAGGGTCCATTCTGTCAGTTCTTCATGTCCCTTAGGGACCCAAATGCAGGAGCTCAGCTGCTCAAAAGTCAAGACCCTGGATTCCTAGCTCTGTGTTTCTTCAATTACTCTCCCCAGCCACTTTTGGCTACTGTCTCTGTAGCTCCTGCCCACTAGAAACAATTACCAGTGCCCTGTGGGCCCTCACCGTGGTACAGTTGGCTGGGCTGGGTGGGATGGGAGAGCTGGAGGTGGTCGAGGTGGGTGTGCTGCTGGACTGATTGAAGATCTCATCCTCCATGTGGCTGTGGCTGGGAGGGGAGGTGGCGACCAGCGCCTGTGCTGTGGGGGCAGAGGAAAGGTGTGCTCAGCTGACTCTGACAGCCCCTCTGGGCCCTCACCCCCGCACCACGGTCACGCATGTCCTTGAGGTCACTCACGAATGTCCTCAAGGTCCAGGTCGTCGTACAGAAACTCGTTCTCCTCAAAGTCCGGGTCCTGGGACGAGTCGACGTAGTATTCAACGTCATCCTTGATCTTGCGGATGGCGTCCACGAGGATCGAGTCATTGTCCAGCATGCGCAGGATGGTCTCCAGCATACGCACATGGTAGCGGTGCTTCTCGATGTGCCGCTTCAGGCCCTCGATCCGGTCCTGCTTCTGCTGGCGAGCCCAGGGCCAGGCTCAGGGGCCGGGGGGCACCTGCCCAGCCCCTCCTGCCCCCACAGAGCCTGTCCTCAGTCCCTGACCCCTGGGGAGACCCAAAGGCTCCACTCTAGCTGCTTCCAAGGTGGGGCAGTATAGGGTGTGTCCACCCTCCGACTCTTGAGGGATGATCTCAGGCTTCTGACACCTCGGAGAGCCCTCTGCTCCCTCCCCAGATCCCTTGCGGCTCTAGGAATCCCTGGACCTCTAAAAGACTCAAAGGTCCCTGTGCCACCCCCAACTTGATCCTTGGCTGCACCTCACCCGACAGCCAAATCTCTCGAGCCCAGCCACCAGCTCTGATGCCTTCTGGGATATAGACAGATACACCCCCCACCCCATCTTGCTCCAGTACTAAAAATGACAAGACCCACTTGTGGGGAGCTTGTAGTTTGGAATAATGACAGTCTTTGTCGTCTGGCAATTCCATTCCATCCATGGACCCAAGGGAGCCCAGATTCAGAAGCCTAGCTCCTGCCCCAGTTTTCCTTAGGATATGACATCGTAGCCTCAGTTCCAAATCTCTGTTCTGCCCAAGGACCCATCTCCCCTCCAAGCCCCTAGTTCCCAAAGCCCTCACAGTCTGACGCCCATGCTGGTACACCTACTCCAGCTTCCCTGGGGACCTGGCTCTCTTCTCCCTGCATTTCCTGTGCCGACCAGCAGACAGTTTGTATCCCTTTGAGCTCACACTCCACAAACCCTGGATTTTGGAATCAGAGATCTCAGCATCCGATTCTGTCCCAGACTCCTTTTTCCTTCAGGCCCAATTTTCTGGTTTCCAGTGTCCTGCCCTGTCCACAGCCACTGTCTCCTCTCTAGCACCTAGGGCCCTCTGGGTGCACAAAGCCTCCTGCCCTGTATGTCCTCAGGACTCACACTCACTCTGCAGCCCAAGCCAAACCTGAGCCCATCTCCCTCAAACCATTTCTCTTCACGAAGGCCCCACTGTCTCCCCAGACACCCAGAGATCGTCTCGTCTCCTCCCTGCACAATCCAGTCAGCTGCTAAGACCCCCCAATCCCCAAATTCCTAATCCCTGTAGCCTCAGAAATCCAGATCCAATTCCCAAGAGCCTAAGTGACTAGTATCTCCCACTTGCCAGCCCATGCCCACCCCATCCCACCCCGCAGTCGGGTGTCCCCCACTCACATCCTTGTCGCCCTTCTTCTTGCGGGTCTGCACCGACAGTGACTCCACTTCACTTTCAAACTGGTCCACCTGCATGTTTAGGGTGTCAATGGTATTCTGGGGGAGAAAGCGGAAGAGGAAAGCCATCAGACAGAGTTCCGGAGTGTGCCCAGGGCTCAGGGCCCCCAGAGTTCACCTCCTCTTCTCTATCCCAACTCACCGTGAGCCACTGGCCAACCTCTTCCTTCTCCTTCTGGGCAGGGTCCACCTTCTGAGCCAGGCCCAGGCCCTCCTTGCTATAAGCTTTGGTTTTGGTCTCTCGTTCCACAACTTTGAACCGTTCCATTTGCTGTAGAGAGTGCGGTTGGCAGGGGGCTCTCAAAGGTGGGAGAGGAGCTGACTAAGGGCCAGCAGACACATAAGTCTGGGCCTTGAGACCCCACCTTTTGGCTCTGAGTCCACCGCCTCTCCCCTTCCCTTCAGGGCAGAGACCTTACTCCTCCTCGGGATCTCTGGAGTCTGGCTGTTCCACCTCTGCCCCCTGGGTCCCAGGAATCTGGCCACCTCCCCACCTTTCAGAGACCCAGGCTCTGGGCTCCTACCGTCTCAATGAGCTTGCGGTTGTCTATAAGCTGCCTCTTGTCCTTGATCTCGTTGGATGCTACCCATGTCTTGATCTGGTCCCTCAGCCGCTGCAGGTGGGAAAAGCAAGAAGGTCAGACCTCAGGACCCAGAGCCTGGGGCCCCCAGCTCCTTCTCCTTGGGACCCAGCAGTCCACTATCCCAATTCCCTCCACCCTCAGGACACAGGAGTCCAGGCCCCCAGCCCCCTCACTTGTAGCTTCTTAATCTCCTTCTTTAGGTCAGCCTCATACTTTTCTTTCTGGTTCGCGTTGGCTGCATTGTGGAGCTGAGGGATGGAGAGAATCAGCAGTCAGTGTGGGAGTGGCTGCCCAATACCCATGCCAGTGGTGAGGTCTAGGCTCTTCCTTGGGCCAGGGACCCTCCCTCCCAAATCCATCTTAGAGCTGCTCCTCTTAGGTCTTCAGCATGTGATATACAGTCCCCATCCCTGGTCAACACCCGAGATTCTGAACCTTTTTCCTGTGTTCTCCTCCCTGGAAACCCAGATTTATAAGGCCCCAGTCCCTGTACCTTCTGCCAAATATCTTCAAACTGTTCCACACCCTCGGACACCTTCTTGAGGCAGCGATCAATCTCACCTGGCCAGGGAGGAAGGAAGGCTATTAGAATCCTGCCCAGTCAGCAGGCATCCAGTGAGGGATCCCCAGAAGAGAGAAGTGTGGCTATAGGTGCAGTGGTCAGTCAGACAGTACCTTGGAGTTTGCGCTTGTCCGCCATCTTCCCTGCCCTACAGACACACTCTCTTCATACTCTCTTGGAGACGGACGCTGCTAGGAGAGACAGCGAAGGAATTAGCATCTATTTCCCAACTGGCCCAAACCCAGACACGTGGACATGATCGGGAACCATAAGGGAGGTAGGATGGTAAAGGGAAAAAGCGTTTACTACTAGAGACCAGGCACAATTCTTATGTTCCCTTGATTGCCCAACATGGGTCTGGCAAACAGTGAACTCAGGGAGTTTGCTGAAACAAGAGATATACATTTTTGTGTGCTTCTGACCCAAGAAGTAGAAATTTCCTACAGTGTGGAGCACCTTCTCCAAAGAAGACACACCAAAGGATGTTTCCAAGCAGGACAGAGTCATGCAGCACACAGCTGACAACAGCATCAGCCCTGAGGATCACACTTCCTAGAGGGGTTGAGCAAAGGTGACCAGGAACGGGCACCCCTCAGACGAGTGAGGAGACAAGCAAAAATGGTCTCCATCCGAGAAGGCCTTGACAGTGTGTCTACGTATGAGCCTTAGAGAACAGAAGGAAGATGGGGGCAGGGGACGATGAGGGATGCCTAGAACCATGAAGAGCTGACCCCACTCACAGACAGGGTTGGAGGCCTTCCGAGAAACTGATTCCACAGCAGGATCCTTATACCAAAAGGAGATGACACTCCTAACCCAGAGTTTGATATCATGAAGGGTTAGAGATTTGGGGGCAGAAGGCAGTACCCAAGAGACAGATGCAAGAAGATAGAAATCTTACAAAGATAAGAGGGTAAAAAGGTACCTGAGCTGTGAGGAGCTGATCTGCACACATGAAGGAATCCCGTATCAAATGGACTGGTAATTCAGACTCAGAGAAACATATACCATCAGGGCAGAAGCCCAAAACTTAAAGAGGGGGGCATCTTTACTCTCAAGGAAGTTAGAGGCAACCCAGAGGGACTGAGGTGAAAGAGGAGTTGCCAAGGGCTTTAGTCTAGGGGAAGGAAGGTTAAGCTAAGAGCAGAGGTCGCCCCTGCCCACCCCCCCACCCCCTGGGAAGGAACCTATACTGAAAAGCACAGTTCCCTAAGACCCAGGGGGTCTCCCACACTACTGGCACAGGGCAGGGGTGCCCCAGAGTAGCCTTTAGCTCACACTGAGGACTAAGAGCCTCAACCCAGAGGGTAGTCACAACAAGAAGGCCCTCACTCATGAGGAAGAGAATACCTGGAGAAAAGTCCTACCCAACAGAACGTAGCAATGTTGGAAATACTCTGTTATCTGCACTACCTGTTAACCACTGAACACCTGAAATGTGATCAATGAAACTGGGGAACTGAATTTGTTCATGTTTAACTAGTTACTACCATCACATGTGGCTAGCAGTTACCATAGGAGACAGGGCTGGTACCCTGACCCTGGGGAGTTTTTCCTGACAGCATAGGAACCCTCTCTGGGTGGTACCACGCAGAGGTGCCACCTTAGATTCAGGGAGCTTAAATCTCCTCAGTAAACAACCCAGCCAAAAGAAATGGCAGCGCCCTTGGCCCGGGGTCAGCTAACATGCTGCACATGGGGAGTCTCCGGGGGCAAAGCAACCAATGAGAGAACTCAGGAGACAGTGTCACGGAGGAGACTCAAACGGAGAAGGGATCCAGGGAGCTTATGCAAGGGCCTGGGCATGCAGGGATCCCCACCAAAAGCGAGTCTTAGATCTAACACCCCAACACAGAAAAGCCTCTCACTGCACAGGGATGCAAGAATGTGTTACACAAGAGCTTACACACTCTCTCTCTGCCCCAAGAGTGGGGTATGGGCAGGTGCTCCAGCCCAGAGGGAGAAGCTGTCTCATGGTTTACACCCGTGTTATCCCTCTTTTCCCTGCAAGGCAAATGCCAGTCTCCTCTGAAGCCTGGGACCTGCGCCTCTCCACAGCAGAGCAGCATCTTCCCACCACCAGGCCAGGGGGTTGTCCTATAACACCAGCTTGACTATAGCAACAAGGCACTCAACACCTTAGGAAGGCAATACCCTCCCCAAGTCCCCATACTGAAAGAGTTGGGACCCCAGCTCAGGGAAGGAAGTGATATCCCCAAAGAGGCACCATACAGTGGCAGCAAGAGAAGGAAGTCCTGAAAGAGTCAGGAGCAAGGTTCAGGGAAACACAGGCCCTAGCCCAGAGAGGTGACACAATAGTCCAACAGTAAAGTGGGCAACAACTGAGACCCAGTGGGGGTAATAACTGATTTGGGGAGAGGTGGCTCCTCCACAGAAGGCAAGTGCCATCAGCCCAGGGTCCTTGTCCCCTAGAGAGGCTGGGGCCTCAGCCACAGTACAGACTACAACCCCCAAAGAAATCCCATGTCAAGAGGATGCCTATACCTCAGATCCCCCCAGCAAAGGACCAGGGAGAAAGTAAGCTAGAGCCTGAGTCTTGATGCAGAGACACCACTGCAGAAGTGCCCCATTCGCTCTTGGGGGAGTGGCCGGGGTCACCAAGGAGCTCCAAGGAAGACAATGGCAATTGCAGGGCTCCCTCAGAAGCAAGTTGGTACCTGAGGCTCTGGCAGCAAGGGGACTCCGACAGCACTGAGGAACCTGGGACCCTGGTCCAGAGACTAATTCAAGAGGCTCCTCTGTTTAAGACAGTGTGTCTCCTTAAGGAAGAAGCCCATGAAGCAGGTGGGTGGGCAGGACATCAGACCCGCAGAAGCCAAGCACACTACAACCAGGGCCCAAACCAACTAAGAGCCCCAGAATGTCACCTCAGTGTCCCTGAGGTGACACTGTCTCACACCAAGACTTGAGGAGGGCAGGAGGGGCAGAGACTTAGTCCTGGGGCACTCGCATAAGTGATCCTTAATCCCAGGTCACGTACTGTCATGGCACCTTTGATCTGGGAGCACTTCCGCCTGGACAGTGAGGAGTTCTGGAGCGATGCTGGAGGGTGATCCTCAGCCCAGAGAGACTCTGAGGCGCAGGCACTCCCCTCCCACGGAGGCCCAACACCAGAGGAAGCTTTGGTTCCAGGGCAGGTGACTGCCATGGAGTCTCCCCCTCAAGTCTCAGGCCTTAGTCTCCCACTGCGAGAAGCCATGACAGGGGTCAGAAGCCCCAGCAGAGGGCATGGACAGACACCCAAGAGAGGCGTCAGTCTCATAGCAAGACACACACAGAGGGTGGGGACACCTCAAGTCCAGGAGAGGTCAACACCAACACCAAGGAGGGCAGGAACCTTCTCCCTGGGGAGGCAGCACCAAGAAAGGTTGCTGGCCGTGGAGGAAAGCACAGCCTCAGAGAGGCCCACAGCACACATCCCAGAGCCTCAGGTCTAGGAAGGCTAGCCTCCTGCGAGATCCCAGCAGGGTGGGCGGGTGACACCCGTGGGTCCTCTCAGGGATGCCAGGATACATGTCCACAGTGAGGGATCCACCACCAGCACCAAAGGGAGTGGGAATCTTGGTCCCCAGACAGATGACACCCCAAAGGAGGACACGTGTGGATGGGAGTAGAGGCTTCACACCCAGCAAGGATGAGGGGAATGCAATGCAAGAAAGTGTGAAGCAGGTGAGCTTACCCTGGGAGAGGTGACAAGCCCCAGGAGAAAGGCCGGTACTGCCTAGAAAGGGGCACATGCACTGAGAAAGATGGTGAGTGACCCTCAACTTGGGAGGCCCATTCACAGCCTGGAGAGAGGGGGCTCAGGAGGGCTCACCCAGACAGCACTAGGTGCCCGAGACCCGCGGGAGGAGGGGGTCGGACAGGAAGTTCGGGTCTGGGAGTTCAATCCACAAAGCCAGAGACAGATGTCAAGGCCAACCGGGCACAAGGGCTGAGTCCTGAACCCAGTCGAGGAAGAAGCCATGCTCCCCCGAAAGGAAGCAGGCTCCCGTGCCACGCAGGGTGTCACAACTTTAGGCGCGGGAGGGTGGGGGGGACTTTTCACTACGAGAAGAGCGCTGCAGACTCCGGAGGCGCAAACTTTGGCGGAGGCTCCGCCGGTGCCTTCATTCCAGAGAGCT
>NW_007260304.1:204267-207051 GCF_000164805.1 Carlito syrichta
TGAGGAGCGTATCGCGACAGGCGGGGGAGGCGAGCGCCCGCCGCCTTTTTCTCGCGCCCCGGGCCCGGGCGCTATCGCGATAGCGGCGCGAAGCGGAAGTGGGGTGGGGGAAGTGGGCCCGGGGTTGTGCTGACGACGGGGGTCTGGGCTCAAGGGAGGCCGCGGCGTCTGCCGATGGCTCCGCGGAAGCTGACCGGGCCCGGTCCAAGATGGCGGCGGCGGAGGAGGCCTCCCCTCCTCTCTTCTCGTCTCTGGCGCCGACCCGCCCCCAAGCCCCGAATATAGACCTGTTATTGCTCCTGCTGCACGTCACTCTTAACCCTTGGAGGCGTTCTATTGGTTCTTGGTGGGGATGCGGCCGGCCCCCTTTCACGGATTGGGTGATTGGCCCAAGGCGCGGCGTTCGATTGGCCTCCCGCGCAGCCGGCTAGGATTGGTTCAGATTTTCCTCCCCGCTCCGCCTCCTCCTCCCGCCTCAGGGCACAACACGCCAGCGCGAGGACCAGTACGTCAATCAAGAGGACCGTCTCGTGCTGATTGGATGCACCCGCCCCCTTCTCCTCAACCAATTGGTTGGGGGGTGGAGCTAGGACACTCAGGGGCGGGAAGTCGTCCGTCAAGTTTAGAGTCGTTTTTAATTGGTAGCGAGGGTATATTCTTCCCTGAAACCATTGGTTGATCCTGGAAGTGGGTGGGGAAAGCGGAGGAAGGCATGGAGAGTGGGCGTTAGAGGCCGCGTACCTAATGGGAGACAGACAGGTGCCTTCAAAGTGGGGAGGAGGGGGGCCGGGCCGAAGTCATCTGCCAATCAAAACAGCTACTGGGCCAAGTGGGAGGAGCTGGGCATAAAAGCCCACCCCTTTTTCTTCGTTGGTCCTGGCTGTTGTCCTTTATGCCAGCTTGGCCAATAGTGTAGTGGGTGGGAGGTACCTGTTCATAGAGCGTGTGAAAGAGGGTGTAGCTGACAGGTGTGGGTCATGGGCGCATCCTTCAAGCATCCCTTGCGTCCCGGCCAGGTAAGCCGTAAACTCTATCAGCTGCTTTCTCTTTATTCCAAATGCCTCTGTATTGGCACGTCTCTGAAATTCATTATTTGCTGAATGAAAGAAGGAAGGAAGCAGACAGAGTCCCTCCAGGTACCATGCATAGCAGAATTGGTGGAGTGCGCGAGGCGTGGAGTTTTTGTCCTGCTCTGACAGTTTATGTGACCAGATGGTGAAACAGCCATTCTCCTCTGCACCTCCGTTTCCTCGGTGTTTTGAGGACGCTGCGGAAGGTGCAGATGAGACTGGGCTTTCCCGCCTACGGTTGCTTCCTAAAATGCCTGATAATTTTAGATCTCAGCCTCATTGTCTTCTTGGGGAGAAAACTTCCTTGACCTCCCCTGCTGATTCCTCATGTGAGCCCTGTTCGCTAGGGTTTGTTTTTGCACGTTTACGGAATCATTTTTGTAATGATTCGGTTTCTTCGTCTGGATTTTGCATTCTCGGCACTTAGCATACAGGAAGCACTCAGTAACCATTTGAGAATGAATGCGAGGCATGATTTGTGTGTGAAAGCTCATGGTCACTGAGGCTTTCATGAGCCCGCAGGCTTTTGCCCAGGGTCACACAGTCGGGATGGGAAGCCAGATCCGAGGAGGAAAGTGAGGTAAATCCAAGCAGAGAACTCAAATATTGAGCCATTCTGCACAACAGGCATTAGAATTCCCTGAGACAAAAGAGGGAGGAATACTTGTAAAAATGTATATTCTTAGGTTCGCACACAGACCCACAGGAGAGGCCTAGGGATCTGGATTTTTCCAAACTTCCCAGATGATCCTTGTGTTCTAGAGCTTTGCTATTCAAAGCATGGCCCCTGGATGGAGCAATGCTGCTCTGACTTCTGAGGAATCACCTACAGATGTTAAAATGCAGAATCTGCTTTTCTTTTTTCTTTCTTCTTTTTTCTTTTTTTTGTGTTTGTTTTGAGTTGGAGTCTCACTCTGTCGCCCAGGCTGGGGTGCAGTGGTGCGCTCACGGCCACCCCAGAGCTGACCTGCTGGGCTCCAGCGATCCTTCTGCCTCAGCCTTCCAAGTAGCCGGAACTACAGGCGCACACTACCACGCCCGGCTAATTTGATTATTGTAGAGACGAGGTCTCAGCAAGTTGCCTGGGCTGGTCTCAAACCTGCGGGCTCAGGCAATCCACTTGCTTGCCTTGGCTTCCCAAAGTGCTTGGATTACAGGCTAAGCCACCAAACCCCACCACAGATTCTGCTTTTTCTTTTCTTTTTGAATCAGAGTCTCACTCTGTCTCCCAGGCTGGGGTGCAGTGGCACGCTCACGGCTACCGCAGCCTCAACCTGCTGGGCTCAGGTGATCCTTCCACCTTAGCCTTCCAAGTAGCTGGAATGACAGGCACGCACCACCACACCCAGCTAATTTTTTGATTTATTGTAGAGATGAGGTCTCACCAAACTGCCCAGACTGGTCTTGAACCCATGGGTTCAGGCAATCCTCTCACCTCTGCCTCCCAAAGTGCTGGGATTACAGGCATGAGTCACCGCACCCGGCTAGATTCTGCTTTTCTAACAAGCTCGCAGGTGATGCTGATGGTCCACAACTCACACTTTGAGCAGCCAGGATTCAGTGGGGTGGTTCTTGAACTTGGCTTCACATTAGAACCAACCAGAGAGCTTAAAATTCAGATATACAGGCCGGGCTTGGTGGCTCAGCCTGTAACCCCAGCACTTTGGGAGGCCGAGGCAAGTGGATTGCCTGAGCCTGCGGGTTGGAGACCAGC
>NW_007260304.1:207071-236773 GCF_000164805.1 Carlito syrichta
GGAGGGAGGGGGCGGGGAAGGAGGGAGAGAGGAGAGAGAGATATGTTGGAGACACTCCAACTCAAAAAAAAAAAAAACTCCATATATCCAGACTTACACTAGACTAACTAAATCAAGCTCCAGGGGTGGGAACCAGACATCAGTACATTTTAAAACTTCTGTGACGATTCGTGTTCAGCTAATCTAAGAGCCACTTATAGGGAGACTTCTAGAGCAGTGGTTCTCAAAGTGTGGCTTTGGATCACGAGTATAAACATCACCTGGGACTTTGTTTGAAGTGCACATATTTGAGCCCCGCCCCAGACTGAATCAGTAACTCTGAGCCCAGCAACTATGTTTTAACAAGCCCTTCAGGTAATTCTGAAGCATATTAAATTTTGAGAATCTCAGTTCTAAGAGTATATAGGACTGTAGGGCCAGGCAATTCAGACTCCTTTCCTGAGATTCACACCCTCATGCCCACACCCCCACCGGCAAATGCCAGATACACTCTGGCCAAGGGTGGTAGGGGATTCTGAACAGAGCTGTGTTCCAAGAGCCCTTCCCTGGCAGACTGATATGTAGAGATCGGCAAGGGTTATCAATTTCAAACAGGGCTGACTAAAGGCTTGGGGATAAAATTAGGAAAACAGAGCTACACAACCTGGAGTAGTTTGGCCGCTAAGGGGAAACGCTCAGCTGTGCACTTTTCCACCTGAGGGAGAAGAGGGATTCAGAGATGGCCCCGAGGTCCAGAGACAGAGCCATTGGGTGGGAGGAAGGACTGGGGTCCAGAGACACACAGAGTGGTGAGGAAGGCCCAGAAAGAGGACCAGAAGAGGGTGAGATCTCAAAGACAGAACCCAGGAAGGAGGGAGGGAGGGAGGGAAGGAGGGAGGGAGGGGGCGGGGAAGGAGGGAGAGAGGAGAGAGATATGTTGGAGACCTGGAGATATCATCTTCTTACAGGGCTGGTTCTTGTCTTGGTACCCTCTCTTGGGTAACTAAGAGAAGCCTCAACTTCGTGGGTTAGGTGACGGGGGCACCCTCCTTAGGACCACGGTGAAGTCCAACTGGAGCACCCAGTGACTGGCCTTGGAGGTGCTCCTTCTTAACCTTTCCAGGGAGGCTGAGGCTTCAGGCCATACCTTCTCTGGCTGTCCCTTCACCTAGAAAGCCTTTCTCAGCTGCCTGCAGGCCACATTCCCCTCAGCCTGAGTGAAGGTGCCCTTCACAAGACAGCCTGAAGGGCAGGGAGGGCAAGTGCTTTTGACTACCTGGTAGGAAACTTTACAGCAATTAATTCCTACCAGAGCAGGGAGCCTGCCTGCCTTGTCAAGCGGGGCTCAGCACAGCCCCTCAACAGTGGTTAAAATGGCAACAGGACCCTGATGGTGGGGCAAGCACTTTTTGGGCATTTCTTCCAGGCCTCCTGAGCACAGCAGGTGTGGGGCCTTGGAAAGGGACAGCCCCTTGTCTGAGGTACAGAACAATCTGGGTGGGCCTGCGTTGAGAGCTAGGGCTGTCAACAGCCACCTCACTTGGGAATCAAAGTGACTGACGTTGCCCAAAGAGTTTGGAGGGTTTTTCTCCTCCTGGAATCCCATGACAAGGATGTGACAGGGCCACAGTTGGGCCCAGATCCACCTGGACCAGAAGTCCAAGCTTTTTTTCCCCAAAACCCCACAGCTCTGACTCCTTGTTGCCTCAGGTGATGGAAAAATGATCATGCCCCAAGGCAGTTCTTGGTAATGTGCTTTTAATTGTACTCTTTCCAAAAAAATTACCTCCTTTCTCATTAAAATAAAAAAGGAGGCCTGACAAAGACCTACTCTGCCCCCGAACAGAGCTGTGATCTTGGTCCTGGGGATGCCAGCTGGGCGTCTTCCAAGGCCTCCCTGGACATTGCCAGCACTGGGACCGACAGCAGAGCAGGGTCTCTCCACCAGAACCTGTCAGCCCCAATCCAGACCCTTCCAAGGGATTGGGTCTCTGTGTCCCTCCAGTGGATGGCCTCTCTGGGCACCTGCAGCCACTCAGGTGGACATGATGCCACTCTTCTCGCTCTTCACCTTGAGGAACTCTGCCATGCTGGAGAAATACTTCTGGTTGGCCTCAGCCACCTTCTTTTCTGCTGCTTGTGGGTTCACAATCTCCAGGCCCTGGGAGGTGAGGGAGAGAGGGTGATGGGGTGGGTGTGGAGATTACCCCCGCCCCAACCAGAAAAGAATCAGGACTGCCTGAGCCTCACAGGCCCTTCTTGATAGTCCATAGGCTTTGGGGAGTGGGGCACAAGGACCGTCTGCCAGGCCCTAGGGTCTCCTCTGCCTTGGGAGAGTCTAACCTGGCGGGGAGAGGGGGTCTGGCAGGAAGGGCTGGGGAGGGACCAGGGCATCTGGATTTTTAACAAGTTTCCCAGGAGATGCTAAAAACACCAACATTTGAAACAGCCAATCTCGCCCAGTTTCTGGATGAGGAAACCCAGTTCCAGAAGGAAGTGGCTGGTCCAAGGTCTCAGCACAAATCACACCAACACCGCTGACAGTCACAGGCACTGTCCTAATATCTTCTCGCAGGAGTCCACCCCCTTCCCATCTCCCTCCCTCTCCTCCTAGGCATCACCGCCTTCTACTGCACTGGATAGTCTGCTCATTTGTCAGCCCTGCTGCCCCTGGTCTCCATAAGGGCAAGCTTTGTTGTCTCTTTTCACATTCCTTTATTCCTTAGAGTCAAGAACAGCACTCAGAATTCAGTAAGTGCTCAACTGATGCTTGTTGACTGAGCGGATGAGCACCATGACACAGACTTGCCCTACTCTGTGGATGGGTAAACTGAGACAAAGATGCTGTGGTGACTGCCACACTCCACACCACTTACCACTGTCTGGGTTGGAACCTGGGCCCACATGTGACGTCCAAGCCCACCTAACCGGGAACTCTCTCAAGTGGGACCCTGAGGTTACCCCTGACCCTGACTGCCCTGGGCCATTCTGAACACACGAACCTGGAGGCTGAGAGGCTGTAACCTGCTCAAGGTCACAGAGCTGGCCCATGTTTACAGCCTCATCTCTGTTAACCTCGGGCACTTCCCATGTGCCTGGAGCTACCCGTGCACCAATGCGTGCCATCAGCACGGCCTCCACATCAGTCCTGTGAGGGGGAGTCTATCACAGTCTGCTTGACGGAACGTAGGTAAGAGACTTTGCTGGGGCTGCTCAGAGGATGGGGAGAGGCCTGGGCCTCCTGACGCCTGTGGGGTGGGCAGTACCTGGAGCGGGGTGAAGGCCACACTGGAGGCTGTCCCCGAAGAGCGGTCGCGGATGGTGGACTTCCCGCCGTATACCACACTCTGCTTTTGCAAGGTCCGCTGTAGGGGGATGGGGAGGCTGGGATCTGGGCTTACCTAGCCCTCTGTCCCCAGGACCCTGGCCCCGCCCAGGCCCAGCCCATACCTGCAGCGTCTTGGAGATCCTGGCCTTGGTGGCCTCGTTCACCTGGGTCTGCCGCACACGCCCACTGCCCGATTTGCCCAGGTGGCCCAGGCTGAAGCCCAGGTCCTCCTGGTAGGCGTCCTCCTCAATCTAGGGGGCAGGACAGGAGTCCTGCTGTGAAGTGACCAGGGCTGCCTGAAGCCACTCAGGCACCCCCGACCAGCGGGTCGGCAGGCTCCTGCTCAGCCTGGCTGAGGCCCCGGGAACTGCCCACAGGTGTTGATTGTTGAATGGGTCCTGTGCTCCCTGAGCTCAGAGCGGAGACACCATTTCCTCTATACTCGTGTGGGCTGGGCAAGAACCAGGGCAGGCTTCACAGAGGAGGTGGCCTCTGAGCAGGATCAGGCTCGGATAACTAAAGAGTAGCTGGGTGAAGCATAGGGAGGGTACTTGGAGCCAGCTGACCCTTCAGGCAGGGAGGGTCACCTGGGAGGCCTGCAGGGCCTGACAGAGGCTGGGTGGGAAGCTACAGGGGCTCTGAACTGGGTAAACAACCAGGGCAGCAGCCCTGATGGTTACAAAGATAGCTTTGGAGTTGGATGGATGGAAAGGGAGAGGAGAGGCCAGAGGAGCAGGGAGGAGGCTGGGGCAGAGCCCAGGTACCAGCCGGAACCACAGGTTGGAGGAGAGAATGTGGCAGGAGGCAGAAGGGCAGGACTTGGTGGCTCCCTGCCTGTGGGGAAGAGAGAGGGCGAGGGGCCCAGGGCTCTGGAGCTGGGGGTCTGACCTCTCCAAAGCTCATGCGGTTGGCCTGCTTCCGGATCTCTGTCAGCCCTAGCCGCTCCTTCATCTTTCGGTACCTGGCAATGGGCGGGCAAGGGCAGGGAGTCAGTCAGGAGGGCACCGGTCCGTCCCTTCCTGTCTACAGCCCAGCTGGCCCTAGGGTCCCTCACCTGCGGCCACCACGCTTCTTCCGCTGCCCATCCAGGGGTGCAGGCAGCGGCTTCACCTGCTTCACGGGTGGCGGCTCCTGCCACTTGTCAAATTTGCGCTCAATCTCGTCCTTCAGCTCGTAGCCTACCTGGGGAGGGCAAGGGGAGGCCTGAGCTGGCATGCGTCTGTCCACATGAGTGCAGTGCCCACCCAGGCACCTTCCTTCCTCCTCAGGCTCTGAGGGCATCCGCTCTTTGGGTTTCTGATAAGGTTTCATTTATGACCTGTTACCCCACAAGCTTGTGGCTCAGACCCAGACTTCTCCTCTGGGTCCTGCATTCTGTAACGATTGTCTCCTTGACATGACAGTCACGCACAGGCCCTTAGAAGGTAGCAGGCCAAGCAGGACTCCCGATCCCCCTCCCCAGCCTGCCTCATTATCTCGGGTCAGCAAACAGCCATGTCCTGAGTCTGGTGGCCTCTGGAAAAAGCATGGGGATGGCCTCTCCCAGGAGCCTCCAGGAGTGAGCTCTGCTGACACTGGACGACTGGACCAGTGAAACCCCTCTGAACTTCCACCCTACAGGCCCGTAGACGATAACCTGCATGGTTTTAAACTGCCAGGTTCATGCTAACTTACTCTAGCAACCCAGGAAGTTAGAACACCGAGGAAGGGGCCACCTGACCTCCACGAGGGTCAGACACACCTGCCTCTGCCCTGTTGGGAGAGCACCATGTGGTGAGCTCCCTGACGATGTCCCCCTCAACTCACCCCAGGTGCACAGGACAGACACCCTCATCTTCCCCTCCTGCCCCTTACCTTCCCCTCCGTGCTCTCGTGGAAACTGTCCACGCGGGCTGCCAGTGTGCACTTGGCGGCCACCAGCCGGGCTGCTTTCCGCCGGAGATCCTATAGCGATGGAAAAGGGGGGTGGGGTGTGTGTGAGACAGACAGACGCCATGACACAGCAACAGAAGTTACCCTCAGCCGGGCTACTCCACCCTGGTCCTGGAAAGGGGGCTTACACATGTGGGCTCCTGTCCTCCCAACAGGATCTGAGCTCAGTGCTCTTGTTCCCATTTCATAGAAAGGCTGGGGCTGAGGACAGGGAGGGAGGCCCTGTCCAGGACGTGCCAGCTGGTAAGTGGCAGAACCCAGATAAAGGTGATGGTAAGATACACTGGCAACGGGGATGGAGAGCATGGCCACGCTGGTGGGGAACGCTCATGGCATGTGGCCCAGATGCCGCCTGGTGCTAAGTACACCCCATGGACCACTGCATCAAATATCCAGACTTTGGGCCGGTGTGACCATCACTCCCATTTTTTAGATGTGGAAACCGAGGCTCCAAGTCATATGGCCAAAGAGACAGAGCCAGTCGGTGGTGGAGCCGCCCAACTGTAGAGCCCCCGCTCCCAGTTGCCATGAGGCAACAGCCAGCCCTGGCATCCCCCGTGAGCCTGTGCACAGCCTGCACCTGGACCATCCAGGACGGACTGGTGAGGAGGGAGATGCCCTTGGTGATGAGCCTGCAGGTAACCAGCGTGGCCTACTGTGTGCCAGCCTCTCCGGCTGGTTCACCCTACATGTGTTGGGCTGGGAGGCAGGAGGGGAGGGCAGGAGAGCAGGAGGCCTGGCCTCAGGCCTCCCATCCTGGCTCTACCGCCCACTCTCCCTCCACCCAGGTCTGTACGCAGGCCCACCTGCCAGCGTCACTGGGGCCGTTCAGTAGCAATGCCTGATCCAGAGCATCACTGTGAAGATCCACACACAGGGCTTAGAAGAGCCAGGACAAGCGCTGGGCCTGACTCTCAAGGTCATGGCCACAGAATGGCAGAGGTGGGCCTGTCTGCCCCAGAGTCTGTCTTGTCTCCTGCCTGTGTTCTGAGTCCCCACTTGGACCCTGACAGCAGAAGCATGAAGACACACCCAAGACAGGAGGTGGAGGGTGCTGGAGTGAACCCCTGGGCAGGAGCCCCAGCTCTGGGGCCAACCACCTAGATTCAGGTAAGCCCTACCACCTGTGGGATTCCGGACAAGTCATCGCCTTCTGTGCCTCAGTTCCCTCATCTGTAAAATGGGTGGTGGTGGGGGAGGGGGTGCAGGAGCAGAGGAAAATCTGTATCCACCTGAGAGGTGTGAGGACTCAGTTAAGATCATGAAGCAGTTCCACAACACAGCCACAGCTGGCTCAACTTGTGCCCTTCAGGATTTTAGCTTCTATTATGTGAGTAAAGCAACTTACAATGACAAATTATTGCCAATGATTTTTTCTTTAAATATTTGGTAGAGATGGAGGTCTCGCTATTCGCCCAGGTTGGTCTCAAACTCCTGGCCTCTAGCAATCCTCCCATATCAGCCTCCCACAAGTGCTGAGATTATAGGCATGAGTCACCACACCTGACCACCAATGATTTTTTTAACCTACTTTTAAAAACCATAAATGCATTTAAGTAGACAACTTAATTTCACGACCACAAATTTGAGATTAAAATTTAAAAGTATGCAGTGGTTAAAATTTTAAAAATGCATCTCTGTGTCACAGAAATCCAGTATGTGCCACTAAAGGGAAGTGGCTTATGTTTTAGGAAACACCAAGAGGGTGCATATAGAACCTATAACCACGAGACTCGATGATGAAGAACAATAATAATAAAAGCAGCAGCAGCTATGTGTAACAGAGCTGAATCTTGCCCAGGAAGACACGTGGCATCTGCCCTGGGCACCTGCAAGGCGGTCCTTATCAGCTGGGGTCCCTGGTCACAGTGTGGTTTAGTATATGTGGGCTGGCCAGGCAGAAGGGACCAACCGTATGCCCCAGGTGGGGCTTTGTGTGACAGGGTGTCCATTGACCTGGAGCCTGAGGTCAGTCACAAGGACAGCTAAGCCGTGTGCATGCAGCTGAGTCCCAGCCCTGGCTAGCAGTCATCAGGCATCACACATCAATGCTGGCAGGACAAAGCGCCCTCACCCTGCAGGAGAGGACTGCTAGAAGCCCTAAGGCTGTGTTTTTCCCAGTATCTCTTCCTATAGTTGATGCTTATCTGTCTCCTGTCCTTGAGATAAGCCACAGCCCAAGCACAGCCATGCTCAGAGAGCTCTGTGGGTCCTTCTGGCCAATTTTCAACCCTGAGGGCAGCTCTTGGAGCACCCCACGCTTGAAAGCTGTCCCTGTGAGGTACTGGGCCTGACCTGTAAGAGCTGCATACACATCAGCCCTCCTGAAAGAGATCCTGTTCTCCCCATTTTATAGGCGAAGAGACTGAGGCACAGAGTTTGCACCAGGGTCACACACCTGGTGGGTGCCCAGGGTCACACACCTGGTGGGTGGCACCACTGGGAGCCCAGTCCTGTCTTCTTTTCTTCAGTGCCCCAGCTCTCACGCCCCATGCACCCTTTCTCCAGGCTCCTGACCATCACCATCTGCACACGAGTGATGGGGGGTGACCTGCTCAGGCCGTTTTGGGCACAGCAGAGGCTCCACGGAGCTGGGGGCCATGGGGAGACAACATGGCAGGCTCACCGGGGGCAGTGACTGCACAATGTCACTGTGGTAGATGTAGCCGGTGTGTGGCAGCACTGAAGTGGATGAGAAGCCGGACAGCGTCTTGCGCTGGGCCCCAAGCAGCATGATGTTGCAGGCGGGCATCTTGGAGAGGTTGGTCAGGCCACCAGCTACCCCTGCAGGAGGATGGAGGGGAGGTCAGGGCAGACACCGGGCAGAGGGAGATCTGCCTGAGGGTCTGCCATGTGCTGGGCACCTTCCCTAGTTGGGTCCCCTCGGTGCCCCTGCCACGAAGAGCAGACCTGGCTCTTCCACCGTGGGAAGATTCAGAGGCTCAGAAACAGGAGGCAGTTGCCTGAGGGCACACAGTGAGGAGGTATACAAGGGAAGCTGACCCCAGAGTCTGTGCCAAACCACACTGAACCCATCCTGGGGTCAAGACTGTGTGTTTTGGAGGTGTCTTCACCAAGCCAGGAGCTCCCCGACGACAGGGCCTGGGTGTGGCTCACTGCTGGGATCCCACAGGCTTGTTCACTTGCACAGAGGAGGTCAGGAGCTGCAGGTCAACGTTTCTACCATGGAAAGGGATTTGCTGTGTGTCAGGCCCTGTGCTGGGTGCTCTAGGTATTAGCTAAAGTGTCTCAAACAACTTCCAACAAGGGCAGCCTAACCCTGTGGGAGACAGGCAAATGACCTCACCCACAGATGTTCACAGGAATCCCCAGAACATGTGAATATGGGTCTTTATGAGGCCAAAGGGACTTTGTAGATGTGATTAAGTCCAAGACCTTGAGATGGGGAGAGTACCCTGGATTATTCGGGTGGGTTCAACATGATCACAGGGTCCTTAGAAGGCAGAAGAGCCCAGGACAGAGGGCAATGAGAGGGGACTCTGAAGATGAAGGAAGGACCATGAGCCCAGGAACGCAGGCCACCTTGAAAGCCAGAAAAGGCATGGAAAGAGAGTCTGCCCAGAGTCTCCATAAGGGACACAGCATTTAAGCCACTAAGCATGTGATACCTTGTTAGTACAGCAACAGAAAATAAATATACCCTCAATCACCACTAGGAAAACGGAGGCACATGAAGTCATCTGTCCCAAAATGTGAGGTCATCGAGTGGAGCCAGGACCCACATCCAGGTTTATTTTGCCCCCAAACCACTGTCTTTTTATTCTGCAACCTGACACACCCTCCTTTCAAGGCTGCTCTTAGGGTTGAAATGTGTCTCTCTGGCTGAATTCAGTGGCTTAGCTTGTAATCCCAGCACTTTGGGAGGCCGAGGCAAGTGGATTGCCTGAGCCCACGGGTTTGAGACCCACCAGGGTAACTTGGCAAGACCTCATCTCTACAATAAATCAAAAAATTAGCCGGGTATGGTAATGCGCGTCTGTAGTTCCGGCTACTTGGAAGGCTAAGGCAGAAGGATCACCGGAGCCCAGCAGGTTGAGGCTGTGATGGCTGGGAGTCTGCCATGGTACTCCAGGCTGGGCAACAGAGTGAGATTCCAAGTCAAAAAAAAAAAAAAAGAAATGTGTCTTTTCAAAATTCATATGCTGAAGTCCTAATTCCCTTACCTCGGAATGTGACTGTATTTGGAAACAGGTTCTTTAAAGAGGGTACTGCTGCTTGAGCCCAGAAGTTCAAGACCAGCCTAGGCAACATAGCAAGACCTCGTCTCTACAAAAAATCAAAAGGCTGCAGTAGCTGTGATCATGCTATTGCACTCCAGCCTAGGTGACAGACTCCGACTCAAAAAAAAAAAAGAAGTGTGTGTATATAATATAAAATAAATAAATTTTAGAAAATAAAGAAGTGACTAAATTAAAATGAGGTCCTCAAGGCAAGCCCCAGTCCAATCTGACTGGTATCCTTATAAGAGGAGGAGATTGGGATGCAGAGAAAAGACCATGTGAGGACACAAGGAAAAGATATCATCTCCAAGCCAAGGTGAGAGGCCTCAGGAGAAACCAACACAGCTGACACCTTGACCTCCACTCCCAGCCCTCAGACTGTGAGAAAATGCATCTGTTGTGTGAGCCACCCAGTCTGTGGTACTTTGTTATGGCAGTCCAAGCAAAAGAACATAGCTGCTTCCCCAAGGTCCCATGTAAGGCTCTCCAGGTTGAAGCAGGGAGTCTGAGGGGCACTCTGAGACTACAGAGGGCTCCCGGGGAGGAGGGAACCCATTATTTAAACCTAACATTCAGGCTGGGCACGGTGGCTCAAGTCTGTAATTCCAGCACTTTGGGAGGCCGAGGAGAGAAGACTGCCTAAACTCAGGGGTTTGAGACCTTCCTGGGCAACTTGGTGAGACCTCGTCTCTACAATAAACCAAAAAATAAGCCAGGCATGGTAGCACGCACCTATAGTTCCAGCTACTTGGAAGGCTGAGGCAGAAGGATCGCCTGAGCCCAGCAGGTCGAGGCTATGGTGATCGTGAGTGTGCCACTGCACTCTAGCCTGGGCAACCGAGTGAGATTCTGACTCAAAAAAAAAAAAAAAATCCTAACATCCCACTAGGACCAGTGTACCCATTGTATGGAGAAAGCTGAGGCCAGACTGCCCCTCCCAAGGCAGAGCAGGGACGTGGCCGAGGGTGGTGGCCTTTCCTCTGGCCCCATCGCCTCTGCCCCTACCTGGCCTCTCCAGCCACAGCTCTCACAGGACTCAGAACACTCAGCCTCTCTGTGATCTCCAGGGAGACTGCCCGCTCTAGAGAAAAGGGATGAGGCTTCCCCAGGGCGCACAGCGCATCAGGCAACCCCCACCCAAGGGACCCATCCAGGCCTCACCCATGATTTTGGCAGCTGTGGATGCCCCGATGATAATGGACAGGTTGGGAGCAATGAAAGACATGCGGGACTCCACATACTCGTAGATGCGGTGCTTGGAGGCATTGAGCTCCAGGGCCATGTCGCAAGCCTCCTCCAGCCGCTCTAGCTCCTCGTCCGACAGCTGCTGCCTGCAGGGCCAGGGAGGGGAGGGGTGCTTCCTGGGTCTCCCTTCTACCCTCTACCCGATTAGCTGTGTGTGTAGCTTCAGGACAACCCCAAGGCCCATCAGTCCCAGGGGCCTGAGGCAGGGGCTGCTGGGAACCACAGCCCTCTACCTGAGCCACACTGCCCGACTGGGGTGGAACCTGTGTCTGCCCATTCCAGCCTCTGCTGCTTGATGGGCCCAAGGCAAGCCTGGCATCCCCTGGGATGGACGTACCCCTGGGTGGTGGAGGCAGTGACACTGACGACCATGATGGTGGCGTTGGTCAGGATCTGCTGCAGGTTCTCATTGTTCTTGCACTTGTCCAGGCTGTTGCCCAGCTCCTGGGGGAAAGGAGGGCAAGGAGGGGAGGCTCAGGGACTCGGGAAGGTTCTAGAACCCTCTTGCTCCAGCAACCACTCTAGTCTCTTCTTGAGAACACAGGGAAGGTGGGGGCCTGTACACGGGCCTCTCCCACCTCCACCAGCTCTAAGAACTTCCCAGCCCACAGCACCAGTGCCGTCTGCTCTGCTGGGGTTGCCCTGAGTAGGTGGTCCTCTGGGAAGACCTGCCACCCTGAACCAGCTTCCACCCACATCAGGTTGCAGCACAAATCACATGGTCTCGCATACCTGCATGGGCTTCCACTCCCACTGCCCTAATCTCCTGGAAACACAGGGAGCCCCTCTGCCCCCCACTTTTGCTTACGACTGCCTCACTTTGCTTAGCCCCTTCCCCCAGGCCTTCCCACAAGACCCCTTGAAGGTCTGAGGTGACCCGACCTCCCCAACTCTTCAGCTTCACCCCTTCTCCCCACGTCCTCCTGGCTGGCTCCTGTCACATGGTCTTGTCCTTTGATACTTCCTCCACAGCTTCTACCCCTTCCCTGTGTCGGCTTTCATATTTCAACCTGAAAGCCATCACTCCAGCCCCAGCAGGAAAAGTGCAGGGCTGGCTAGTGGGGTGCCCTCGTGGGAGACCCAGGCAGGGGATGCAAAGAAGATGTCCTGTCCAGGCTCCAACCTGCCCACACCAAGCAGGGGGAACAGCTGGGCCTCCATCATCTCCAGGCCCAAGGCCCCTTGCAGGGGGTCTCAGCCTGCCAGGCCTGCGTGGACCACTGGAGGCAGCCAGTCGGGGAGCCTCAGATCCCCCAAGGCCCTACCCCATCCCTCCACTCGCCTTGACTGTGCGGATATAATCCAGCGCATTGGGGACCAAGGACTCCAGTTCAGGGAACCTCTTCGAATACTTGTCCCGGATAAACTTGTGGATGATGTCTAGGGTGGACAGAAGGGGTAGACGGGGAGAAGCGAGGCTGACTCTGCTGCTTCCCTGGCGTCCGCCTTCCCTCCTCCTTAGTAACCAAACCCTGAACTGCAGCTTGTCGCAGGGACACTACACAAAGGCCCCATTTTCCCTGCCCTTCATGCGAGGTGCAGCCACAAGAGCGAGGCATGGCCAATGAGGTGCAAGCTGAGATGACATTCTTAAGAAGAGAAACCCCTGGTGGCGGGGATGCGGAGGCGATGGCTGGCCAGGAGATGTCACCTCGTACCAGGAAACAGGTGATAGGTCAACAAGACACAGCCTGGGCCCTACTGGCAGGTGGTCAAGCTGCCACACCAGGCCCGGCTGCTCACTCAGATCTCACACGAGGAAAACTGCTCATCCTTCATGCTTAAGCCACTCTGTTACAGCAGCTGAACTTCACTCAAGTTTGGGTCCAAGAGTAGGACCTTGGGAAAGGCCAGTAGGGAGGGAGGAGGAGGGCGTGGGGGATACTCACAGGGCTTTTTCTGCCCGCCCCTTCTGGCACTCACTCAGCTCATTCTCGATCTCCACGGTCAGGTTGTTGGCATCCACGATGACCCGGTACTCGGGGGCTGCCTCCACCGGTCCCATCACTGTGAGGACAAGGGAGAGCCTGGGCACGTCTAAACACCTAACCCTCCCAGGTCCCACAGCTGGGAGAGGCTGAGGTTGGAAGCAGGCGTGGGAAGGAGGGGCTGAATAGCAAACTAGGGAACAGGATGACATCTACAAACGACCTGTGTCCCTGCCTCCCATCTCTCTCCCTCCAGTCTGTCTTCCACACCAGTCTAGACTTGTCCTACCTCCTTGGAACTGAACCCTCCCCACACCCAAGAGTAGGGTTCCCAGACTGACATTCAAGACCTCCTAAAAGAATGGAAGCCCCGTGAGGACAAGTGCTGCGTGTGTTGTCTATGGCTGCAACCTGCTGCCCAGAACAGCACTCAGCACACTGGAGTCACTCACCCGACAGCTGTTGAATTGCCAACTATGCCTGCTGGCCTCTCCACCTCTCTAGCCCCGTCCTCTCACTGTGCCCCTGCATTTTATTAACTCCAGTCGTAAAGGACTGATTGCAGTGCCCTGAACCCCAGAGGCTGCTCCGTCCTCCTGGCCTTTGCCTATGCTGTTTCCGCTCCCTCTGGCATCCCTTCACCTGTTTCTGGAAACCCCGTTTTTTGCTTTAATAATAAGGGCATTAATGACGATGAGGCTGGAGTGCAGGGGTTATAGCTGCTGACATGCAGGACTGACCCCAAGTCAGATGTTCCAAGTGTCATAGGAGTATTAACTTATTCATCTACAACCACAGGAGACCAGATTTGCAGAATGGAGGGGCCCTGCCTGATGTCTCACAGCCAGCAGATGGCAGAGCTGAGAACGGACCCCAGGCAAGGTGGCTTCAAAGTCTATGTGTGTGGTGCTTTGTTTGCTCTTGAGTTGGAATCTTGCTCTGTCACCCAGGCTGGAGTGTGGCACGATCACAGCTCACTGCAGTCTCAATCTCCTGGGCGCAGGCAATCCTTCCTCATTAGCCTCTTGAGTAGCTAGGACTACAGGTGAGCACTACCGCCCAGCTAATTGTTTTGTAGAGACAAGGTATCACTATGTTGCCCAGGATGGTCTCAAACTCCTGAGCTCAAGCAATCCTCCCATCTTGGCCTCCTCAAAGTGCTGGGATTACAGGCATGAGCCACCATGCCCAACCCTGTGATCTTCTTTTTTTTTTGAGTCGAAATCTCACTGTTTGGCCCAGGCTGGAGTGCAGTGGCACACTCACAGCCACCGCGGCCTCAACCTGCTGGGCTCAGATGATCCTTCTGTCTCAGCCTTCCAAATCGATGGAATTTCAGGCAAGAGCCACCACACCCAACTAATTTTTTTTTTAATTTATTGTAGAGATGAAGACTCACCAAGTTGCCCAGGCTAGTCTCAAACCCCTGCACTCAGGTAATCCTGTCACCTCTGCCTTCCAAAGTGCTGGGATTACAGGTATGAGCCATCGTGCCCAGCCCTGTGTTCTTAACCCTGTTGCTCAAATGCCTGTTCAAGTCCTTAAAACTCAGATGGTGACCAAGAATCCTTCCCTTCCTTTTGAGAGGAACAGAAGCCCTCTCTGTGTCCCCAGGGCACTGTACCACCTCCATTAGACAGGGATCACTGCCTGGTTTTGAGATGTTTCATGTCTACCTCCCCAACCAGTCACCAGATGTGTTGGGGTCTGATTCAATCAGCTTGAGCTTGGCCTGACATCAGGAAGTGCCACTCTGTGCGCCTCATGGCTCTCTGGATGGAGAAACCTCAGTCTGGTAGGATCAGGCACATTCCCCAGTCTCCCCTCGCCCTCCTGACATCTGAGACTCTGAGTACACCCGCCTTCGTTCCCTGGGTCCTCTTCCTCCCCTTCTTTGCTTGGCATATGCATTCGTGTTCCCGAGTTCAACTCAGGCATCAATTCTCCCCTGACCCCGTGGAAGGGTCAGTCAGTCCTTCCTATGGCTTCAGAGCCTCTTGAGCTTGGCACGACCTGCTGATAACTGTCCAAAACCCGGGCAGTAACCATACTATTATTAAGTTGTCACCCAAGACTTTTTCTCACTTCCATCTTTGGGAACCGCTGGAGTACCTACTGAATGTTCAGCTCTTAAGAGGGCAGTTCCGGCCCCTCCACTAGACCCCAAGCAGAGACCTGGATGCTTCCAGTGGCTGCCCAGGTACACGTTAAGGAGAGGAGCGGGTAAGTCTCCCTGAAGCTCTGCTCTGACTACACCGCTCGTTTGCTCAGCAACCCCCACAGTGTCCTGTTGCCAATGGACTCTACTCAAGAAGAATGAGAGAGGTAACAGAGCTGCTCTTTTTTTTTTTAGTTTCCCCCAGGCTGGAGTGTGGTGGCACACTCACAGCCACTACAGCCTCGACCTGCTGGGCTCAGGTGATCCTTCCATCTCAGCCTTCCAAGTAGCTGGAACTACAGGCATGCACCACTACGCCCAGCTATTTTCTTGATTTATTGTAGAAATAAGGTCTCACCAAGTTGCCCAGGCTGGTCTCAGGTCTGTGGGCTCAGGCAATCCTCTCGTCTCTACTTCCCAAACTGTTGGGATGACAGGTGTGAGCCACCACACCCAGTTAGAACTGCCCTCTTAAGAGCTGGTCTGAATATCTGGGAGATAATCTAGCGGTTCCCAAAGATGGAAGTGAGAAAAAGTCTTGGGTGACAATTTAATAATTTTGTCTTTTTGTATGGTTATTTTTTCTTTACCAAATGATACCAGCTTTCCATTTACAGTAGCAATTGGCTTTCTTCTTAGATACATTTTTTTTGATATGGGTCTTGCTCTGTCACTTCAGGCCGGAGAGCAGTGGCAAGATCATGGCTCACTGCAGCCTCCACCTCCTGAGCTCAGACAATCCTTCTACCTCAGCCTCCTGAGTACCTGAGACTACAGGTGCATGCCACCACTCCTGGCTAATTATTTTTATTGTCATAGAGACAAGGTCTTGCTACATTGCCCAGCCTGGTCTCCAACTCCCAGGCTCAAGCGACCCTCCAGCCTCAGCCACCCATAGTGCTGGGATTACAGGTGTGAGCCACTGCACCCACACTAGATACATTTTTTTCTTAAGCCCATGATTCAAAGACAATATTAAGCAAATAATAGAACTGATGGTTTACGGCTGTGGCAAAAATCCTGTCATGTGAATAAAGCTTGGGATACCTGAGAGAGGCCTTATCACAACTAGCAATTGCTCAGTTCAGAGTAAGAACATAAAAAACATAAGTTTCATAATGTAATACATTTTTAGGAGAGAAGGTAAACTGAGTTGAGCTAGCACAAAAGAAGAGGGCTCTGGAAAAGGCTGAGAGAGATACACCCAAAATTTTTTGTTTTTTGGGTTTTTTTTTTTGAGTTAGAATCTCACTCTGTTGACCAGGCTGCAGTGCAGGGGCAAACTCATAGCCACCACAGCCTCAACCTACTGGGCTCAGGCAATCCTTTCACTTTAGCCTTCCAAGTAGCTGAAACCACAGGTGTGTGCCACCATGCCTGGCTAATTTTTTGATTTATTATAGAGACAAGGATTCACCAAGTTGCCCAGGCTGGTCTCGAAGCTCTGGGCTCAGGCAATCCTCTTGCCTCAGCCTCCCAAAGTGCTGGGATGACAGGCATAAGCCACCGCGCCCAGCTACACCCAATTTTGAAAGCCAGAAGCAGCAAAAGAGCCAAGGGTCCCAGCAGGAGAATAAAGAGGGGTGAGAAGGTGGGAGTGGAGAGGCATGAAGTACCTTCAGAAGCTTTGGCTTGCTTACTGATATACTCCTCAATCTTCATCATAATCTCAGCAAACTGTTAGGCAAGGAGAAGAGAGTCAGAACTCAGGACTCTTCAGAAAGAGCTGCTGCCCATATCACCCCCTTCTGGGAGCTCCTGTTTATAGCACCCTTCATGCCTGGTGTCCTCTTACCATTTTGCTGTCCCATAGCTTAGCGATGCTCTTGACCGACTCCCCCGAAAGATCCAGCTGTGTCTCCTCCTGCACATCCTCGATCGCTGGCTCCTCTTCTTCCTCCCCATAGCTTCCTCCTTCCTCCTCTTCTGCTGCCTCCTCGAGGTCAGCTAAGAGCTCGTCTGCCAAAGACATCCTGAGGCCTGAGGAGAGGGACAGGAAGGTTCCCTAAAACCTTGTCCCGATCAAGTCCCTCCTACCGGGAGTAGTTTCTCCCCCGAAAGGCTCAGGTCCTTCTTGTTCTTTTTTGTTGTTTTTTTTTAAAGTAAGAGTCTCACTCTGTCGCCCAGGCTGGGGTGCAGTGGCACGCTCACGCCACCGCAGCCTCGACCTGCTAGGCTCAGGTGATCCTTCCGCCTCAGCCTTCCAAGTAGGTGGCTAATTTTTTATTTTTTGCAGAGATGAGGTCTCGCCGAGTTGCCCAGGCTGGTCTCGAACTCCTGGACTCAGGCAATCCTCTCACCTCGGCCTCCCAAAGTACTATTATAGGCATGAACAACCGCGCCCGGCCTGCCCTGGTCCTTCTTCATCCTCTCCCCTAGCCCAACAATCCTCCATCTTCAGTTCTCAGCCCACCTGCCCGGTGGATTCCGGGGGAGAAGGAGCTGGGGGCCTGCCAGGCGGGAGGAAGAGGATGCTTTGTGGTGCACTTCCCGCTCACCCAGTGTCCACCCTAAGGCACTTCACGCATTTGTCATTCATCAATTACCTGATTAAGCCCCACGGGCGTCAACCCAAGCGCTACGGGAGCCGGAACAATTTCTGCTCCGGACACACTCCCAGGGCCGCGCCACGGTAGGAGCCTACGAAGACCCCTGGGCAAGCGATCTACGGAGGCCCGCCTTCCCCTTACACACTCCTCCCCCAGGCCCGGGCGCCTGGCCTCCCGCCCTGCCCCGGGCTCCAATGCACGCACGTCTCCGCTCCCCTCACCACGGTCTCCGGGAAATCAGTTCCGGAGAGCGTTGGTCGCTAGACGATGACGTCTCACTCTCGCGCCGGCGTCGAGGCAGAGCTGCACTCTGATTGGCCACCGCCCGCGACGCGCCCAGTCGCGCTTGGAACAACAACTTTATTAGCCCCGGCCAGTAGGCGGAGAGGCAGCAGGCAAGGGAGAGAGGGTTCGTCGGGCTCGCGGCCCTCCGTGGACTGAGCCTGCTAAGCGGAGGATCGCCGTGGCCGGACGACGGAGTGTTGAGACAAGATAAAGACGGCGACAACTCAGATGACTGGTGGCGGCATTAGACGGGAAAGCAAGGCCTTTAAGCTGGGACTCGGGGTAGAGTGGGGGTGGGAGAAAATCGAAGCCGGAAACTGAAAACTACAAATCCCAGAAGGCCGAGGGGCCACGTCGCGACGTCCTCGGCCACGAGGCCTGATGGGACGGGTAGTTTCGAAGACGGCTTAACCTACAGTTTGAGGTTGGAGGTTCTGAGGCCCAAGACGTCCAGAGCTGGGAGAGATGGAACTGGAGCAGCGGGAGGGGTAAGTGACAGAGCCTTGTGGAAAACTGCGATCGCAAAGACACCGCGGCTGTTTGTGCACCCATCTGAGCTGTTCCCCTGGGGCTGATGGGGATTGTAGTTCATGCAATTCCTTCCCCTTGGAACCCTTTAGGGTCGGGGTCTACCAGAGCATCCCGGGGAGAAGGCGGCTAGGGGTCTGAGACACGAGGAGGTTGGGGCCTGGACTCTCGGGTCCGGGGAAGTTGGGGCTGGGGACTCCTCCTTCCACCCCTCGGTCTGAGGGAAGAGGGACTGGAAACTGGACTCCCGGGTCCGAGGGAGGAGGGGCTGGGGGTCTGGACCCCTGGGTCCGAGGGGAGAGTTGGGGGTCTGGACCCTGGGTTCTAGTGGGGAGGGGCCTGGGGTCTGGACCCTTGGGTCCGAGGGAGGAGGGGCCGGGGGCCAAGACCTCCTGGTCTGAGGGAGGAGGGGCTGCAACTTGGACTCCGAGGTCCGGGGGAGGAGGGGCTTGGGGTCTGGACCGCTGGATCCGAGTGGGGAGGGGCTGGGGGGTCTGGACCCCTGGGTCCGAGTGGGGAGGGGCTTGGGGTCTGGACCCCTGGGTCCAAGGGCGGACGGGCTAGTGGCCTGGACCCCTGGGTCCGAGGGAGGAGGGGCCGGGGGCCAAGACCCCCTGGACTGAGGGAGAAGGGGCCGGGGGCCAAGACCCCGTGGTCTGAGGGAGGAGGGGCTGGGACTTGGACTCCGGGGTCTGGGGGAGAGGGGCTGGGGACCTGGACTACAGTGTCTGAGGAGTTGTGGACCCGGGACTCCTGGGTCTGGGGAGGAAGGGCTTGGGCCAGGGACCCAGGACCCTGAACCTTTCCCCGCTCTCAGGACCATGGCAGCTGTGGGCTTTGAGGAGTTCTCAGCACCGCCAGGCTCAGAGTTGGCGCTGCCCCCGCTGTTCGGTGGCCACATCCTGGAGAGCGAACTCGAGACAGAAGTGGAGTTTGTGTCGGGTGGTCTGGGTGGCTCCGGGCTCCGGGAGCGAGATGAAGAGGAAGAGGCAGCCCGGGGCCGGCGGCGGCGCCAGCGGGAACTGAATCGCAGAAAGTACCAGGCGCTTGGTCGACGCTGCCGGGAGATCGAGCAGGTAGGTGAGTGCGGGATTCCCCGGCCTCAACAGCCACCCCTCCCTGTCTCTGTCTCTGTCCTGTGCCCAGCCCTCCTTGGCTAGTTGTCTGAATCTCTTTCATCGATTCACTCTTCATCTGCTTGGCTTCCGTTATGCGTCTGGCCCTCGGCCAGGCCCTGGAGAGCCATTGCTAGGCTTCCCTGGCAACCAGGTCAGCTCTCCGAGGATCTCCCACACCCCACCACGAATCACTCCTCACTCACACCCATCCACTCTGTCTCTTGCACCTCTCCTGGAGCCCCTTCTCCTCCTCTGCAGCCCCATGGCCTCCCCAGACTCAGACCGTCCAGGCTGAATCAGAGTATTGGCCTCTTTGGTGAGACAGGATGGAGCAGTAGGCAGGGTCCAGGTCTTGGTGGGCCAGGAACACCAGGGCAGGAAGTTGGGATTTTGAGGCCAGGCTCAGTGGCTCACACCTGTAATCCCAGCACTTTGGGATGCCGAGGCAAGAAGACTGCTTGAGCCCAGGAGTTCAAGGACAGCCTGGGCAACATAGCAAGACCTCATCTTTACAAGAAAAAATTTTTAAAAATTAGCTGGGGATGGTGGTGCACGCCTGCACTTCCAGCTACTCAGGAAGCTGAGGCAGAAGGACTGTCTGAGTCCAGGAGTTCAAGGCTGCATTGGGCCATGGGTGACAGAGTAAGACTCCAACTTAAAAAAACAAAAAAAGGTGGGACTTTTTTTTTCCTTGAGAGGGGGAGGAACCATTGAAGGGCTTAACAGGGGAGGGCAGTAGGGTGTGGTGGCTCAAACCTGTAATCCCAGAACTATGGGAGGCCAAGGCAGGAGGATCACTTGAGCTCAGGGGTTTGAGACTGACCTGGGCAACATAATGAGACCTTGCCTTCAACCAAAAAATGAAAAAATTAGCCGGGAATGGTGGCACACGCCTGTAGTCCCAGCTACTCAGGAGGCCGAGGCAGGAGGCTCACCTGAGCCCAGGAAGTCGAGGCTGTGGTGGTCACGAGTGTGCCAGAGAGAGACCCTCATGCAAAAAACAAAGAGGAGGGGCAGGATCAGGTCTGGATACTTGAAAAACTGTCTGCGGATGATGCCGTCAGTTTGCTCAGGCTGCCTTAACAAAGTTGCACAAGGTGGTGGCTCAACAACAGAAGTTCGCCGTCTCTCAATCTTGGAGGCTGATAGTCCAAGGCCATGGTGTTGGCAGGGTTGGTTCCTTCTGAGGGTCATGAGAGGATTTGTTCTGGGCCTCTCCCCTGGCTTCTTGTGGCTGGTCGGCCATTTTCGGCATGTAGAAACCTCGCCCTTTTCTCTACATTCATCTTTGCATGACACTGTGTGCATGTCTTATGTCCCCTTTTTCTAAAGACACCAGACACATGGGATAGGGTCCACCTCAGGGACCTCATTTTAACTTGTAACAACCCCATCTGCAATAAGGTGACATGGCTGAAGTACTGGGGGTTAGGACCCAATACACCTTTTCTTCCCCCCTTTTACATTGGTGGTCTCACTCTGTAGCCCAGGCTGGAGTGCAGTGGCAGGATCATGGCTCACTGCAACCTTGACCTCCTGAGTTCAGGCAATCCCATCTGCCTCAGTCTCCAGAAAAGCTGGGACTACAGGCATGCCAGACCACCATGCCTGGCTAATTTTTTTTTTCTTTTTTTTTTTTTTTTTATAGAGACAAGGTCTCACTACATTGCCTAGGCTAGTCTCAAACTCCTGGGCTCAAGCAATCCTCCTACCTTGGCCTCCCAAAGTGCTGGGATTACAGGCATGAGCCACTGTGCCCGCCCTTCCAACACACCTTTTTGAGGGGACAAAATTCCACCCTAGCAATGGTGTTCTAGTGTTCTGGAAGTGGGGGAGGTGGAGGTCAGAAGACTTGGGAGTTATTCCAAACCCTGTTTAACAGATGGATGGCAAGGCCCAGAGGGACTCTATTTGAATGTCTGTTCTTAACCCACCCCTGGGAATACTGTTATTTAGCTTCATTTTACAAACACTGTTACTAACTTCACTGAGTCTCAGGTTTTTAAAAATGTCAACTTAGGCTGTGGTGGAAGGATCGCCTAAGTACAATGGGTTGAGGCTGCGGTGGCTGTGAGTGTGCCACTGCACTCCAGCCTGGGTGCCAGAGTGAGACTCCAACTCAAAAAAAAAAGTCAACTGCAGTTGAGTAAAATGTTAATACCTAACCTCTCTAAACCTGGACACTGTCACTTGCAGTTAAATAACGGAAGCTGAAATTTTTTGAGTCAGAATCTCACTCTGTTGCCCAGGCTGGAGTGCAGTGGCATACTCAACGGCCACCCCAACATTGACCTGCTGGGCTCCGGCGATCCTTCTGCCTCAGCCTTCCAAGTAACCAGATCTACAGGCATGCACTACCACACCCGGCTAATTTTTTGATTTATTGTAGAGACGAGGTCTCACCAAGTTGCCCAAGCTGGTGTCAAACACCTGGGTTCAGGCAGTCCTCTCACCTCCACCTCTCAAAGTGCTGGGATTACAGGCATGAGCCACTGTTCCCAGTTGAAGCTGAGAGTTTGAAAAACCTGAGGCTCAAGAGTTTAAGTAACATGCCCAAGCTCACACAGCTGAGAAGCACCGGAGCCGAGATCTGAAGCCCAGGGGCAGAGCACACAGTTCATCCATGTCTTAGGCTTCCTGCCTGGCTGAGCCTTGTCTCCCATGCTCAGTGGCTAGGCTGGGTCCTCAGAAATTGTATGCAGGGGCGCTCCCCCACCTGGCATACATTCCTCCTGGCTATTCTCCTGTCAACACTATTTAGGTCCAGACCCACAGGTCTTCTCTGGCAGCTCTAGGTGGCATGGCCACCTGCTTGGTGTCCACCAGGCACTTCTGAGTGTGTGAAGTCATCCATCTAGCAGATGTTCATTGAGGTTGTACCATGTGTCGGGCTCAGGCCTAGGCACTAGCAGACAGGGGCCAATCGCTGTCCTTGTGCAGTTCATGTTCTCAGTGGCAGGCTGGCAGCCAGACAAGCCGAGGAGACACATCCTGGCTCATCAGATGGAAGTGAAACCCTGCAGAGTGGATAGGGGGTGGCGACCTCGTGGGAGAGCTGGGGACTCGCTGATCAGGCAACTGTTAAGAGGGAGGGAGAGTGGTCCAGACTGAGGAAGCAGCATGGGGAAAGCCTCAGAAAGGAGGGCGCTCAGGGGACTCAGGCATCATCTCGGTGAGCAGGAGGAGGCAGGAAGCTAGAATGCTAGGGCTTCTGGCATGGGACGACGTCTGGCACCTCCCAGAGCCCAGCACACAGACGGTGCCCCAGGACACCTGTGGAACGTGGGGGGGTGGAGTCAGCTGACTTGTGCTTCCCACTCCCCCAGGTGAACGAGCGGGTCCTGAACAGGCTGCATCAGGTGCAGAGGATAACCCGGAGGCTTCAGCAGGAGCGCAGGTAACCCCCCCACCCCACTGCTGGGCGCCGAGCCTCTGCTCCCAAACGCCCCCATCACACTACCTCTGGCCACCTCTCCCCATCATCCCTCAGGAGGCCACGAGGAGGGGAGGCTGAAGCTGAGGCTGAGGCCAGAAGGGAAGAAGAGTGGAGCTGGTCTTGGAAGAAAGAGCTGCCCTGGGTCAGGGGCGGGGCCAGGCGGGTACACTGCTGGCTGTGAAAGGAGGATGAAGGATGGCAGGAGTACAGCCTTAGGTCACAGGCCAGGTCTTAAGGACTGCATTGCTGTGTAACTCTGACCAAGCACTGGTGCCTTTCTGAGCTTCAGTTCCTATCAGCTAAGGGCAACACAGCATCACAAGGCTGCTGTGAGAGAGAAACCAGAGCTCTCAGGGCCAGCTCATCTCAGAGCTTCCTCCCAGCACCTCCTGTCACCATAAGCAGGAGGGCTGTGTGCTGAGCCAGCCTTGGACTTGATGCTGGCCCTGCCACTCGCTGCGCCCAACAGGAACAAGCCTTGTGAGTCAGGGCTTCTCGCGGCCAAGACCACCATCAGTCCTCACCTCGGTCCTCTGCCCACTGACTTGATGCTTAGAGCACGTTCTTGGTGGTCTGGGCTTCCCCTGCCCCCCAGGCCACACTTCCTCATTCCCTAAACCCTATGTCTCCAGCTTCCAGGGTTCAGCGTGGGCCCTCTTCTGTCCAAACCTGTGCTAGATAGCATGGTGGCCACCAGCCACAGGTGGACACCATCACTCACATTTAATTAACTGAAGTTGATGTTTTAAAATCAGTACATTTCAACTCACTAAAATAAAATTAGAGACTTGGTTCCTAAGTGGCCCTCGCCACACAAGGGCTCAGTTAATCTCAGGTGGTGATTTATACTGGGATTCATTAAAGTGAAGTTAAAAATTCAGTTTCTAGAGGCCCACTGGCCACATCTCATGCTCAGTAGCCCCAAGTGACAACTCACATTTAATTTAAAACAAATTAAATGAAGAACCCAGTCTGTCTGTCCCTCTTACCACATGTCAAGTGCCTGGCAATCACCACAGTGGCCAGTAGCTGCTGACTTAGACAGGACATGTCCATCCTCACAGCACATCCCCCTGGATGATGCTGACTGATCTGTCGAGTCCCAGTTCTCTAGATCACCTGAGTGCAGCTGACTACTGGATTCTCACCAGCCCTCCTCTGGACTCTGCACCCTGTCACCCACCCGATAGACCGTGACTCTTGTGACAGGCCCCTGAAGCCAGCCCTGAGCTTCCCCATCTCTGCTCCACATCAGTGGTGGACTCCTACCCACATCAAATCCAGCAAACTCCTGGCGCCTCTGCCCCCAGAGTAGACCCAGAACCCCACGTCGTCTCACATCTGCACTGCCACCAACTCAACCGAGGGCCACAGCCTCTCGTCTGTATTACTGCTTTGACCAGCCTCCCTGCCTCTTCCTTCCCCTCTCTAAGTCTCTTCTTAAAACAGTCTGGGTGAGGCCCCCACCTTTTTTCCTACTTGGACCTTTAGCCAAGACCTCAAGATCAGAAGCATTTATGAAAAAGATCCGTGGCCTTTGTGGTTAGAACATCAGGGCTAAGAGCAGCTACACAGGCTGAACTCCCTTGGCAACGTCCTACAGGCCAAGGTAGCATGACTGTAGTCCTGGACTCCACCTGAGTCGCACCACAGGCTCCTCAGAGTGTGCTCTGCTGGAGCATGTTGCCGACGCACATTCTCAGGCCCCCAGACCTGCTGTGTGAAATGCAGGACTGGTTCTTGTTGAGTGTGAGACAGGCCAAATCCCCTCTTCTCTGTGGTGGCTCCCATTTGACCAGAGTAAAAGTGTCCTTACAATGGCCGACATCATGAGGCCCTGCGTCAGCCGGCTGTGACGCCACCTCCTTGCGCCATTAAGGACATAAGCACTCAGGGCATTTGCACTAACTGTGCCTTCTGCCACTCCCAGCCTCCTCGTGAGGCCTCTACCACTGTACTGAAGTTCCAATCCAGGTATCATCCATTTCCCTCCTGCTTTCTGATCTGCTGTGTTTTGATTATTGTCTGTATCCCCTGCTGCCTGCATTCTGTAGCACAGGGTCTTGGTTTTGTCCCTTCAAGTATCCCAGCACCTGGAACAGTGCTGGGGAGAGAGCAGGTGCTCAGGATGCACATGAGGTGTGAAAGGGATCAGGCATGGGAGATGCTCCACCAGGTGCTGGTACAGATGATGCTTTTGCTCAGTTAGAACTTTTAAAAAGCCCATGCGTGGTGGCTCACGCCTGCAATCCCAGCACTTTGGGAGGTGGAGGCGAGAGGATTGCCTGAGTCCAGGGGTTTGAGACCAGCCTGGGCAACTTGGCAAGACCTCATCTCTACAATAAATGAAAAAATGGCCAGGCTTGGTGGCTTAGCCTGTAATCCTAGCACTTTGGGAGGCCAAGGTGAGTGGATTGCCGAGCCCGTGGGTTCAAGACCAGCTAGGCAACTTGGCGATACCTCATCTCTACAATAAATAAAAAATTAGCCAGGCATGGTAGTGTACACCTGTAGCTCCGGCTACTTGGAAGGCTGAGGCGGAAAGATCGCCAGAGCCCAGCAGGTCAAGGCTGCGGTAGCTGGGAGCCACTGCACTCGTCTGGGCAACAGAATGAGACTCCAACTCAAAAAATCAATCAATCAATCAAAAAATTAGCTGGACATGGTGGCACATGCCTGTAGTTCCAGCTACTTAGGAGCCTGAGGAAGAAAGACCACCTGAGATCAGCAAGTTGAGGCTGCAGTGGCCATGAACGTGCACCACTGCCCTCCAGCCTGGACGACAGAGTGAGACTGACTCAAAAAAAAGAACTTTAAAACAATGAAACTTGGCCAGGCTCAGTGGCTCAGCCTATAATCCCAGTACTTTGGGAGGCTGAGGTGAGTGGATTGCCTGAGCCTGCAGGTTCTAGACCAGCCCGGGCAAATTGACGAGACCTCATCTCCAAAATAAGTTTAAAAAAAAATTAGCTGGGCATGGTAGCACACGCCTGTAGTTCCAGCTACTTGGAAGGCTGAGGCAGAAGGACCACCAGACCAGCAGGTCAGTGCTGGGGTGGCCATGAGCATGCCACTGCACTCTAGCCTGGGCAACAGAGTGATTCCAACTCAAAAAAAACCAAAAAAACAAAATTTGTGGCTCAAGCCTGTAATCCCAGCACTTTGGAAGACTGAGGTAAGAGGATTGCCTAATCTCACAGGTTTGAGACCAGCCTGGGCCACTTGGTGAGACCTCGTCTCTATAATAAATCAAAAAATAGCTGGATGTGTTAGTGTGCACCTGTAGTTCCAGCTGCTTGGAAGGCGGAGGCGGAAGGATCGCCTGAGCCCAGCAGGCCGAGGCTGCAGTGGCCTGTGTGTGCCATTGCACTCCAGCCTGGGCGACAGAGTGAGACACCAACTCAAAAAAAAAGAAAGAAAAAAGAAACCTTAGAAGCAGGGACTGGGCAGAAGACAGTAGTGTTGGTAAGAGGTGAGCCTACCAGCAGGGGTGTTCTACACACCCCTCCCTCTCACCTTTCTATTATCAATGAAAATTATAATTCACATTTACGTTGCTTTGCTTTTTAATTTTTTGTGGCGCCAAGGTCTCACTATGTTGCCCAGGCTGGTCTCAAACTCCTGGCCTTGAGCGATCCTCCCATCTCGGCCTCCCAGAGTGCTGGGATCACAAGCATGAGCCACTGTACCTGGCCTGTAACTCACATTTGAATGTGTCTAACTTCTGATATCACATTATATACTGCAGAGAAATCTAGCAGAGAAGTCTAGTTGAAGTGTCACCACTGCAGCAACCAGCTCAGTCAAGGTTGTATCTCATTTACAGAAGAAACTCAGGCTCAGAAAGGTCACCTTGTCTTGACCAAGGTCCCACTGGCTGGTCAAGTGCTTGGCTCCCAGGCCTTGTAGATTCCAGAACTCTGAACTTTCTGGGTCAAGGGTAGTTGTGGCTTCGAGTGGAGTGAGAGTTGAGCCTGGTCATCGTTTCTCTCCTCAGCTGCTGGAGGGTGACTCATCCCCTGGGGCTTCCTTCTCTCCCGAGCAGGTTCCTCATGAGGGTGCTGGACTCCTACGGCGATGACTACCGGGCCAGCCAGTTCACCATTGTGCTGGAGGTGAGCACAAGTCTCCAGGTCGGTAGGGAACTGTGGCTTGGGACATGGCTGTGGGACACACCCGTCACCTGCCCTACTCCCCCCACCTAGGACGAGGGCAGCCAGGGCACAGATGCCCCTACTCCCGGCAATGCTGAGAATGAGCCTCCGGAGAAAGAGGGACTATCCCCGCCTAGGAGGACTCCCGCACCCCCAGAACCCAGCAGCCCAGCCCCTGGCGAGGGGCCCAGTGGGCGGAAGAGGCGGCGAGCACCACGGGATGGACGGCGAGCGGGAGCTGCGCTGACTCCAGAGCTGACTCCAGTGCAGGTGAAAGGGGATGGGAGGGGAGGGGGCCAAGGCCAGATCAGGGCTACCTAGGGGCTGGGGAGAGAAGAAGGATGTGGAGCTGGAAGGGCTGGGGATGCCTGGGACTGGGCAGAGAGGACTTGGGCAAAGGCTTGGGTAGAAAAGGAGCTGGGAAGGGATGGAAGAAGACCTGGAAACAGAGATAACAAGTGAGCTAGGGATAGAGGAGGAGGAGATCAGAGGGTAAGGGAGATGCGGAGGGGAGAGCAGCTGGAGGAATGTTGGCGCCCCCCTGAGGGGTGCAGAGGAAGTTGTCTGGCCTGGGAAGACAGGATAGTGGGGCTGGTGGCATCTTCTAGACTCCCAACCCTACTCGTGTCTTGTTCTTTATCTCCTCCAGATTAAGGTGGAAGAAGACTTTGGCTTTGAAGCAGATGAGGCCCTGGACTCGAGCTGGGTTTCTCGGGGTCCAGATAAGCTGCTGCCCTACCCGACCCTTGCCAGCCCGCCCTTTGACTGACCCACCCCAATAAACTGACCCCCACACGCACCTTGGCCACTGTCTGCTGTCCCCACCTCTAGTCACACACACACTCATTTGCTGGGGTTGGTTGTCACAAGTTTATTGGGAGCCCTGGGGGATGGGCCTCTCCCTGCCAGGGGAGGAGCTCACAGTTTCTTCAGCCACTCCAGGCTTGGGCCCTGGGGGTCCTGTGGGTGGCTGGGCACGTCCGGCATGTTCCCATCGTCTCGGAGGGGCACTGTGGGACAGGAGGGCAGGCCACTGAGACCAAGACCAGCAGGTCTCTAGGGCCCTGTGCAGAAGAGTTTCTATTCAGAGAGGGAAACAGGACCCCAGGGGTGCGATGAGAGAAGAGAATAAGGGTCAGGGAATCAGACATGGGAGGGAGAAAGGGAAGGGGAGTGAGATATCCAACAGAGATGGGAAAGCATAACAGAAACCTGGAAAGCTGGAGACCCATTAAGCTCAGAAATGAGAACTTAGCAAGGGATAGAAACTCAACACAGAAAAACAGAATGGTATGTGAATTATATCTCAGTGTTTAAAAAGTCGGACAGGGAAAGAGTCTAGATGCCACTGCTGAATCTCTGGTCCCTTCTTAGGGAAGGACCCGCCTGTAACTGCCCTTGTCCCAGCACTGACTGGAAGGCTACCCTGTCCCTGCAGTCTCTGCCTGGCCCCCACTCACCTGGGTAGTTGTAGGGCGTAACCTTGTTGATCATGGCGGCATACTTGGTATAGGGGCTGAGTGGGGGCAAGATTATAGCTGTGGAAAGACACAAGGGTGAGCTTGGGAAGGTAGGAGGAAGAGAGGAGCAGAGAGGACCAGCACCCCCAGGAGGACCCATGATCTGTGGGCTCCTTGGTGCCTTGGGATCCTATCCTTAGGGGAGGTAGGGCAGGAGCCTAACACAAGCCTAGATGGAGAGGGGAGAGAGCAGGTCGGGTGGTGACAGAGGAATGAGTCGTTAATGGAGCATCCTTGGGGGGGGGGTCTTGGGAATGTTCCAGAGGAATCAGGACCTTTGCAAGCTAGGGAGAGGGTTGCCCAAGGACAGTCATTGAAAAGACAGTGACTCTTCAGTGACTGTCCTTACAGTCAGTCCACCTAGGGTGGCAGCCAGGAGTCCTGGGTAATGGGTTAGGGTGCATGAAAGGAATGTTCTAGGCTAGCACTGTCTGAAAGAAAAGTGGTAAGAGCTATATATGTAATTATATTTTCTAGTAGCCACATTAAAAATAAAGTTTGCTGGGCACAGGCTCACACCTGTAATCCCAGCACTTTGGGAGACCAAGGTGGGAGGATAACTTAAGCCTAGGAGTTCGAGACCCCATAGCTACAAAAAAATGTAAGAAAAAAAAAGGCCAGGTGTGGTGGCTCATGCCTGTAATCTCAGCACTTTGGAAGGCCAAAGTGAGAGAATTGCCTGCATCCAGGGATTAGAGACTAGCCTGGGCAACTTGGCGAGACCTCATCTCTAAAATAAATTTAAAAATCTGGCAGTGTGTGTGTGTGTGTGTGTGTGTGTGTCATCTCTAAAATAAATTTAAAAATTTGGCTGTGTGTGTGTGTGTGTGTGTATGTGTGTGTGTGTGTGTGTTTCCAGCCACTTGGAAGGCAGAGGCGGAAGAATCGCCTGAGTCCAGCAGGTCACGGCAGCAGTGGCCATGAGTGTGCCACTGCGCCCCAGCCTGGGCAACAGAGTGAGACTTCCAACTCAAAAAATAAAAAAAAAAAGATTAGCTGGGTGTGGTGGGACTTGCCTGTAGTCCCAGCTACTTGGGAGGCTGAGGCAGGAGGATCTCTGGAGCCCAGAAATTCAAGATTGCAGTGAGCTGTGACTGCACAACTGCATCCCAGCCTGGGTGACGGAGATGTTATCTCAAAAAAAAAAAAAAGACACAAAAGAATAAAAATAAAGCTAAATGATATAAGCATAACTAGTTTTAAGAAATGTATCCGCCAGGCTCGGCGGCTCAGCCTGTAATCCTGCGCCTTTGGGAGGCTGAGGTGAGTGGATTGCCTGAGCCCACGGGTTCGAGACCCGC
>NW_007260304.1:237029-239469 GCF_000164805.1 Carlito syrichta
AGTGGCCACTGCACTCCAGTCTGGGCAACAGAGTGAGACTCCAACTCAAAAAAAAGAAATGTATCAAACCTTATATTATCCTTTTTTTTGAGTCAGAGTCACTGTTGCCCAGGCTGGAATGCAGTGGCACAACTATGATCACTGCAGCCTCAGCCTACCAGCCATCCTTCCACCTCAGCCTTTCAAGTAGCTGGAACTATAGGCATGGGCCACCATTAATCCCCCCACCCCCTTTTTTTTTTTTAAATTGTAGAGACGAAGTCTCACCAAGTTGCACCAGCTGGTCTCCAACCCCTGGGCTCATGTAATCCTCTCACCTTTGCCTCCGAAAGTGCTGGGATTATAGGTGTGAGCCACTGTGCCTGGCCTGTATTTTCACTTCCACATATAATCAGCAAAAATTATTGGTAGTTTACCCACTTTTTGTCATATTAAGTCTTGGAAATAGTGTCTATCTCTTCCATCTGTGCTAGCCCCACTCCAAGCGCTCAGTGGCTGCCGCAGTGGCTGGCCAACAATGTTCTAGAACCTTACCCAGCGCATGGCTGGTGCACCAGCAGTACTGACAAGACTTGGGAACCTGTTAGAAATGCAGAATCCCTTGTTGGGCGCAGTGGTTCATGCCTGTAATCCCAGCACTTTGGGAGGCGGAGGTGAGAGGATTGCCTGAGTCCAGGGGTTCCAGACCAGCCTGGGCTACTTGGCAAGACCTCATCTCTACAATAAATCAAAAAGTTAGCCAGGTGTGGTGGCGCGCCCCTGTAGTCCCAGTTACTTGGAAGGCTGAGGCGGAAGGATCGCCGGAGCCCAGCAGGTAGAGGCAGCGGTGGCTGTGAGCAGGCCTCTGCACTCCAGCCTGGATGGCAAGAGTGGGCAGAATCCCAGGTCTCACACCCGACCCACAGAATCGGAGCCTGCATTTTAACAAGACGCTCCCTCATGGGAGGAATCAAGGAACTCCGATGCGTATTAAAGTTTGAGGAACAGCTTCCAGAGCAGAGGTTCTTAATCAGGGAGGCAGGCTGGAATCACAGGGGGGTCTGGGAGGGATGGTGGTGCCCACAAGGTACGGACTCCCTAGCCCCTGTTCCAACCCGACCAACTCAATTCAGAACGGGGGGGCGGGATCCGGACATTATTGATGCTAGTACTCGGGTCAACGCATAACCCGAGTTGATAGCGTCTCCTCTAAAGGGATCAAGGCGTCTCGGGTAGGTGTGCATGGGGTGGGAGGGACAGGGAGCGGAGGGGCTATGATGCTGGGGACCGGACAAGGCAGGGGGACGTCGTGGGTGTGCTGACACCCTGGTGGGGATTCAGAACGTCGAGGGCGGCGACGGGGCTTCAGGGGTAGAGATGGACCGGGGTAGGGGCGGGCGATGCAAGCTCGCGCCCGGGGAACTCACGCACCGAGACCCGCGACCGTGAAGGACACGACCAGCACCGGCTCCTTGGCCCAGGCGTCCTTGAGGAAGGCGGCGAGTCCTGGAGGGATGGGCGAGGAGGGTCACCGCTGCAGGGGCTGCCCCGGTGACCTCGAGCCCTCTCGGACCACCCCCGCCCCGGAGGAGCTCCCTTCGTGACTTCTGCACCCCCTTCCAGCACGGACCCCACTGCCTCCACGAGTGCATAGTCGCGCCTTAGCCCCAGGACCTCCCGGGGTGACCTGAGACACGCGCACCGACGGCTCCCGCACTTACTCGCGGCCATCTTGGTCTCGGCGGCGGCGGCGGCGGCGAGGACGCGGAGCACTCTGGGAGTTGTGGTCCCTGCGTGCGAGGGTCCGCACTCTGGATCGCGCGTGCGCCTTGGAGCTGGAAGGTAGAGGCGGAAGCGAAGGCGCGGAGCACTCTGGGAGCTGTGGTCCCTGTGTGCGAGGGTCCGCGCCCTAAGAATGCGCGTGCGCTTTGAAGCAGGAAGGTAGAGGCGGAAGCGAGGACGCGGAGCATTCTGGGAGCTGTGGTTCCGCGCGAGGCCCTGTTGTCTGGTTCCGCACGTGCGCACTGGTGCAGCACAGAAGTCGGAGCCTGGGGCTGCAAAGGAGGTGGTGCCCGGGTGCAAGCCTGGCTTTGCACACCTGCCTGGGCTTTACTTTCTCTTTCAGCGTGGAAGTCGCCCAGGAGGAGTGACTTCTAGTCCTCCTGCCTTGACTCGCTTAAGGCAGAACAAAATTGTTCCCATTTTCCGGTTTATTTATGAAAGCTCCTTTTACAAATGAAGACACCGAGGCCCCGAGAAGGCGAAGGGCTAACTTGTAATTTGAGGTCGCAGCTGAACATCAGCTCATCCCGAAACCGCTGGCTCTCATCCCACGTGGATTAGAAGCCTTCTGTGGGCCCTCACAGTGCCTTATGCCTTATGTTAGTTACTGACGTTATAGCTCAGATCGCCTTTTTTTTTTTTTTTGAGTTGAAGTGTCACTCTGTCGCCCAGACTGGAG
>NW_007260304.1:239932-240671 GCF_000164805.1 Carlito syrichta
ACACTCACGGCCACCACAGCCTCGACCTGCTGGGCTCAGGCGATCCTTCCACCTCAGCCTTCCAAGTAGCTGGAACCACAGGCGTGCACCACCATGTCTAACTTTTTAATTTTTTTTTGAGTTGGAGTCTCACTCTTGTCACTCAGGCTAGAGTGCAGCAGCATGCTCACAGCCACCACAATCTCGACCTGTTGGGCTTATGTGATCCTTCCACTTCTGTCTTCCAAGTAGCTGGAACTACAGGCACATGCCACCATGCCCAGCTAGGTTTGTTTGTGTGTGTGTGTGTGTGTGTGTGTGTGTGTGTGTGTGTGTGTGTGTGTGATTTATTGTAGAGACGAGGTCTCACCAAGTTGCCCAGGCTGGTCTCCAACCCCTGAACTTAGGCAATCCTCTCGGCTTGGCCTCCCAACGTGCTGGGATGACAGACTGAGCCTAATGTTTTGATTTATTGTACAGACGGAGTTTTGCCAAGTTGCCCAGGCTGGTCCCAAACCCCCGGGACTCAGACAATCCTCTTGCCTCGCCCTCCCAAAATGCTGGGATTACAAGCATGAGCCAGCACACCTGGCTCGCCTGTTTTGTTTTTTGGTTTTTTTTTTGAGTTGGAGTCTCACTCTGTCACCCAGACTGGAGTGCAGTGGCCGCTCCCGGCAACCGCTGCCTCGACCTGCTGGGCTCCGGCGATCCTTCTGACTCAGCCTTCCGAGTAGCCGGAATTACAGGCATGCGCTACCAC
>NW_007260304.1:240691-248505 GCF_000164805.1 Carlito syrichta
CTATGTTGTCCAGGCTGGTCTTGAACTCCTAGGTTCAAGCAATCCTCCTGCCTCAGTCTCCAGAGTGATTTTTTTTTTAAGTTGAACTAATGAATATCACAAGATATGACTTCCTCCTCTCTCAACTTTTTCCACTGCACCATGGGTCTATGAGACAGTCACCCAGGGTCTCACCTCACTCCTCTCTTCTTAAACAGGGCTCTGGCTCTGACTTGATGTTGTCTCATTTCCTGAGAAGGGAGAGGGCCGGCTAACACCAGCTCCAGCTGCAGCGGAGTCCTGCCCACCATGGCCCTGGTGCTGAGCCTGCAGTTGCTGACCCTCTGTGAGCTGCCCCTTCCTCTCCCTGGGTTCTCAACTGGGCTGGGGGTGGGGGGCAGAGGTAGAGAGAGACTTTGAGAACCCAAGCATCCTGTTGGTGACCAGGCAGCACTAACAGGGGATTTGGAAATCTAGGTCCAAATAAGATGACAGGACTGGGTCCTCAGACCCCTGGGTCCTAAAACAAGAGAGGAGAGATTTCTGGAAGAGGAAGAAGTTGGGGCAGATTTCTCTAGATCTTGAGCCAGAAGGAGGTAGGAGCCTGAATTCCTGGGAACAGGAGTATAGATTCCTAGATTCTCATGTGGAGGGGAATGGAAGCCAGGATACCTGAGTCCCTGGGGAAAAAAGGGCTGGAGGCCCAGGCTCCTGAATCCCAGGAAGAGAAACTGTAACCTATGACTATTGTCCCCTGGAAAGATGGATTCCAGGGAGCTGGGTTCAGATTTCCAGTTTCTTAAGCAGGTGGGGATGGAGTCTGGATTTCTGGCTACTGATGCAGGAGGAGTAGGGATAGGATTCTTGTTACCCAGAGGAAGGACGAACTGGGGACTCAGTGAGATGGGACTGGGCAGCCTCAAAGGGCATTGAAAGGAACTAGCCCTTCGACCCCCACAGGGCCTCTGTGTCACGCAGTCCTCGTGCCATCTGGTGAGTAACAGTCCCCATCTGTTCCTGACACTCCTTCTCCAACTACTCAGACTTTATTTTAGTGCCCAATCCCATCCCAGATGTTTTTATTTCCCTTTCTTCCTCTCTCCCTCCTTCCCTCCCCTTCTTCCCTCCAACCTTCCTCCTTCCTTCCATTTTTTCCTTCCTTCCTCCCTCCCCCTCCCTCCTCTCTTTCCCTTTTCCTCCCTTCCTCCTTCCCTCCCTCCATTCCTCCCTCCTTCCCTCCTTCCCTCTCTCTCTCCCTTCCTTTCTTTCTACCCTCCCTCCCTCTCTCTCTACCCTCTTCTCTCCCTCCCTCCCTCCCTTCCTTCCCTCCCTCTTTCCTATTTCCCTCTCATTCTTTTCTCTTTCCTTCCTTCCCTCCCTCTTTCCTTTTCTCCTTCCTTTCTCAGTTTCTTTACTATGATAGGTGAGTAATGATGGCCATGAACTTTGGAACTAAAGAGAGCTAAACTAGAACCTCAGTTCCACCATCTTCTCCATTACATGACCTTGAACAAACCACAGCTTGCTAAGATGCTTTTTCTCTGACATGGGCTGTCGTGAGGATTTAATAAAGTCACACGTGTAAAGCACTGAGTGTAGCACAGTGCAGGGCTTAAGGAACAGGATCTCCTGCAATGGCAGTTATTCCCCTGGCTTCCTCCACTTGGAATCCCCTTTCCACAAAAGTAGGGCCCCCCACCCTGGGACAGCTCGAGATTTTCTTCCTAGGTTTTCTTTTTTTTCTTCTTTTTTCTTGAGTCAGAGTCTCACTCTGTCGCCCAGGCTGGAGTGCAGTGGCATGCTCATGGCCACCCCAGCGTCAATCTGCTGGGCTCCACCGATCCTTCTACCTCAGCCAGAACTACAGGTATGCACTACCATGCCCCGCTAATTTTCAATTTATTGTAGAGACAAGGTCTCACCAAGTTGCCTGGGCTGGTCTTGAACCTGTGGGCTCAGGCAGTCCACTTGCCTTGGCTCTCAAAGTGCTGAGATTACAGGCTGAGCCACCGAGCCTGGCCCCCAATTCCTAGGTTTTCTAACAGGACCTCTCCTTTCTTGTAAACCTCCTCCCACTATACTCCAACTTCAAATAAGAATCATCTGAGGAACCATTAATTCCTTAACTATCAATTAATTTAATTTAATATTATTTTATTTTTTGAGTCAGACTCTCACTCTGTCATCCAGGCTGGAGTGCCGTAGCACAATCATGGCCACTGCAACCTCGACCTGCTGAGCCCAAGCGATCCTCCTGCCTCAGCCTTCTAAGGAGCAGGGATTACAGGTGCATACCACCATGCCCAGCTAATTTTTTGATTTATTGTAGAGATGAGGTCTCACCAAGTTGCCCAGACTGGTCTCAAACCCCTGGACTCAAACAATCCTCTCACTTCTGCCTCCTAAAGTGCTGGAATTATAGGTGTGAGCCACCATGCCTGGCTATCACTTTATTTTAAATTGGTTTTTGAATGATAAAGCTAATATATATTCATGGTCTAAAAAATTCAATCATTACCAAAGAATGTATAACAGTTTGCCTCTTCCTCTTCCCCACTTTCCTAAAAAATAATCTTCTGAATACTTACAAAAATGTTCATGCATTCACACACATATATGTATTTATATACTTTTTTTCTTGCCAAAGCAAAATTGATAATTTTGGGACTCACGCTTTTCCGCATCTTGCATTTCTTACTTTGAAATCACTCTTGGAGATATTTCAATGTCCTATAGCTAGCTCCACCTCTTAAAAAAAAAAAAAAAGCCAGGTGCAGTGACTCACACCTGTCATCCCAGCACTTTGAGAAGTGGAGGCGAGAGGATTGCCTGAGACCAGGAGTTCAACACCAGCCTGGGCAACTCGGTGAGACCTTGTCTCTACAATAAATCAAAAAATTAGCCGAATATGGTGGCACATACCTGTAGTTTCAGCTACTTGGAGGGCTGAGGTAGAAGGTCGAGGCTGCAGTGGCCATGAGCAGCATGTCACTTCACTCTAGCTTGGGTGACAGAGTGAGACTGACTAAAACAAAAAAGACCCACAGAACTGCTGACTAGCATTTGCTATTGTGTGGCTGGATTCTAGTTTGTTTGACCAGTCCTCTCTTGACATATATTTAAGTTATTTTCAATTTCTCACCCTCCCAATCAGTTCTGCAAAGAGCACTCCTGTATGAGGTCCTCATGCGCATATACTAGGGGACCCCCCCAAAAAACAGGTTTATAAAAAATTGTGTATTTATTCTTACACGTTTAAACTTCAGCCACCTTCAAAGTCCTTTCCGTTTGATGCAGTACACCTATCCAGACACTTTTTCCACTGCTCAAAACAGTTTTTGAACTTGTCCATTTTGATGCCTTTTAGTGCTTCTGCCATTTTTTGTTTCAACTCTTTCCCATCAGTCAAACTCCCCCCCCCTTTTTTTTTTGAGTCAGAGTGTCACTCACTCTGTCACCTAGGCTGGAGTGCAGTGGCATGCTCACAGCCACCACAGACTCGACCTGCTGGGTTTAGGCGATCCTTCCATTTCAGCCTTCCAAGTTGCTGGAACTACAGGTGCATGCCACCACACCCAGCTAATTTTTTAAAAAATTTATTGTAGAGATGAGGTCTCACCAAGTTACCCAGGGTGGTCTCGAACCCTTGGGTTCAGGCAATCCTCTTTCCTCTGCCTCCGAAAGTGCTGGGATTATAGGTGTGAGCCACCACACCTGGCTACCCATTGTTTTAATCTCTGATACCCTGATAGGCAAAAGTATCTCAGTGTTGTTTTATTTCTTTTTAACGATTCCTACTATATTAAGCAACTCTTCCCCCTCCAGATATGTTTTGGTCAACTGAACTTGCCTGTTCACATTCTGCCCAACCCTCAATTGAGTTGATTCTAAGATTTCTTTCTATACTTTCAGTCCACGTGATTTATGAATAAGTGATGCCTGCAGGTACTGTCACTTGTCTTCCATTTTCATTTATTTGCCTTTTAGCATGTGCCGTTTTTTGTTGTTGTTGTTGAGTTGGAGGCTCACTCTGTCACCCAGGCTGGAGTGCAGTGGCATGCTCCCGGTCGCTCCAGTGATCCTTTCACCTCAGCCTTCCAAGTAGCCGGAACTACAGGCATGCACTACCATGCCCGGCTAATTTTTGATTTATTGTTGAGACGAGGCCTCGCTGAGTTGTCTAGGTGGGTCTCAGGCAATACTCTCGCCTCAGCCTCCCAAAGTGCTGGGATTACAGGCTGAGCCACCGAGCCCAGCCAGCATGTGCCATTTTAAAAAACGGAAATGGTCAAATGAATTAATCTTCTGGCCAGGCGTGATGGCTCACATCTGTCATCTCAGTACTTTGGGAGGCTGAGGCAGGAGAATTGCTTGAGCCCAGGAGTTCAAGAACAGCCTGGACAATATAGTGAGACCTCATCTCCAAAAAAAATAAAACAAATTAGCCGGGTGTGGTGGTGTGTGTCTATAGTTCCAGCTACTCAGGAGGCTGAGGTAGAAGAATCGTCTGAGTCCAGAAGGTTGAGGCTAGGTGGGCCATGATCATGCCACTGCCCTCCAGCCTGGGTTACAGAGTGAGAACTGACTAAAAAAGTTAATCTTCTTTATATTTTAAGAATCCTTTCATACTCCAAAACAAATGTTTCTTATAGGTTTTTTTTTAAGTACTTTTATAGTAACAAAGCAAAACAAAACACGTGTAGGTCTTTAATCTGGAAGTTGTTTGGGGGAATAGTGTGAGGATGAGATCCAACATGATTTTTTCCCCCAAATATCAAGTTTTGGCAACTCTTGAAATGCTAAATACATTGCAAATATTCTGGAAAGTTATTTAGAATTACAGAGATCTGGGCATGATTAAAATATGTGTAGTAGCTGGGCACACTGGCTCACACCTATAATCCCTGCACTTTGGGAGGCCAGAGGTGAGAGGAGTGCCTGAACCTAGGGTTTCAAGACCAGCCTGAGCAATTTGGCACGACCTTGTCTCTACAATAAATTAAAAAATCAGCTGGGTGTAGTGGTACAGGCCTGTAGTTCCCACTATTTGGAAGGCTGAGGAGGAAGGATTGCCTGAGCCCAGCAGGTTGAGGCTGCGATGGCTGTGAGAGTGCCACTGCACTCCAGCCTGGGCAACAATGTGAGACTCTGACTCAAAAAAGAAAAAGGAAAAGGGAAAAAAAGGCTGTGGAGTAATACTCAGAAATTTCTGTCTTGCTCCTCTGATTCCAGCTAGTTTTTTGTGTTGTTGTTTTGTTTTTTTTAGTTGGGGAGGGTCTCACTTTGTTGCCTAGGCTGGAACACAGGGGCACAATCACAACTTACCACAGCCTTGACCACCTGGGCTCAGGACCTCCTGCCTCAGTCTCCCGAATATCTGGGACTACAGATGCACACCACCATGCCCAGCTAATTCATTTGATTTTTTTTTTTTTAAGAGACAAGGTCTCACTATGTTGCCCAGGCTGGTCTCGAACTCCTGGGCTCAAGCGATCCTCCTGCCTTGGCCTCCCAAAGTGCTAGGATTATAGGCATAAGCCACCATGCCTAGCCTGCAGCTAGTTTTAACAACCTTCTGCAGTTCAGACCTCCCTGATTTTACAAGAAGGGAACTAAGAACTGAGGCTGAGAAACGGGCAGCAATTGTCCAAGGTGATGTTCCTCCTTCCTCGACGTCCTCTTCATCTTCTGGGGCTACCAGAGGAGACTCAAGAACCCAGGCAACCCTGTTTATTCAGTCCCCCCAGCTTCATACCCCAAGCCTTGGCTGGGAGCTCAGCCAGCTGCAGTCGTGACTCCTGGGGTCAATGTAACCTTGAAGTGCCGGGCACCCCAAGCCGCCTGGAGATTTGCACTTTTCAAGCCTGGAGAAATCGCCCCCCTACTCTTCCGGGACGTGTCCTCGGAGCTGGCAGAGTTCTTCCTGGAGGAGGTGACTCCGGCCCAAGGGGGCAGTTATCGCTGCTCCTACCGGAGGCCAGACTGGGCACCTGGTGTCTGGTCCCAGCCCAGCGATGCCCTGGAGCTGCTGGTGACAAGTGAGGTCCTGGGCGGAGGAGGACAAGGGAGGGGAGAGGAGAGGAGAGGTCGAGAGATGGAGTGGGGGGACAGTTAGTGAGCAAGAGAGAGCGCTGCAGAGCTGAAGAGATTTCACACAGAGTGGCAGAGAAGGTGGGGGGGGGGCGGGCTGTAGCTACAGAGAGATACAGGAGAGAGACAGAGCCAGGGAGGCTGACAGAGTCACAGACACAAGGGCAGAAAGAGAGAGATGGGGGGAGAGGGAGAAAGGGAGACAGACGGAGAAGGGGGAAGAGAGAGAAGAAAGAGAGAGGGAGAGGAGAAAGAAGAGAGAGAGGGAGAGAGACAGAGAACAGAGAGGGAGAAAGAGGAGGGGGGCAGGGAGAGAGAGAGAAAGAAAAAAGAGATGAGAGAGAGAACAGAGAGGAAAACAGAGAGGAGACGAGAGAAACAGAGGAGGGAGGAGAGAGAGAGACGCTTATACAATGACATGGGGGGAATAGAAAAACACTGCAGAGAGAAGGGGAGACTCCCAGAGAAACAGGAATAGTCCTCAGTGGGCAACTGTACCCCCCTCAAGGTGGTCCTTGTCATTTTGCAAGACACTTTTGGTCATCACAGCTGGGGACCGGGGTGCTCCGGGCATCCAGCGGGTGGAGCCAGCGATGCTGCTCAGCACCCTACGCACACAGGACAGTGCCTGCCCACACTGCAAAGACCTCAGACTGCCCCACGATGTCACTAGCGCCACGTCTGAGAAATCCCAGCAGAGGCTTAAAAACACACAACAAGAAGAGGACCAGAAAGAGACGCGACGTCTGAGACCCTGGCAGTGACACCTCTCAGGAAGAGTCACAGAAACGGTGCACAGAGACGGAGGGAGGGAAAGAGACAGGCAGGTGGAGGAGCAGAGATGCAGAGAACCAGAGGTAGAGACAGGCACACGGGGATATGTATAAGTGCACCAAGGCACAAAGATGGCACAAGACAGAGAGATGGACTGAGAGAGGAGAAGGAGAAAGGTGTGAGTGAGAGACCAGGAGAGGGGGAGGAGGAGAGACAGAGAGAGAGGAGAGACCACGAGAGAAAGAGAGAGGGGCAGACTGAGAGGGGAGAAGGAGAAAGATGCAGAGTGAAAGGCAGAGACCAGGAGGGGGGAGGAGGAAGGAGAGACAGAGGAGAGAGAGAGACAGAGAGAGGGAGGAGAGAGAAAGAGATGGGAGGGAGACACAGAGACAGGAAAGACAGAGCGGAGAGAGAGAAAGAGAGGGACAAGAGAGAGAGGAGAGACACACAGAGGGGGAAAGGAGAGGAAGGGAGGAAGATGGGAAGGAGGGTGGGAAGGGAGGGAGACAGGAAAGACAGGAGAGAGAGACGGAGAGTGACAGGAGACAGCGAGGAGAAGAGAGACAGAGGAGAGCAAGACGGAGGAGAGGCGGAGCGACAGAGAGAGAGAGAGAGAGAGAGAGAGAGAGAGAGAGAGAGAGAGAGAGGAGAAGGAAGAAGGGAGGGAGCGAGAGGGAGAAAGAAAGGCAGACTGGGAGAGGAGAAGGAAGTAGGTGCAGAGTGAGAGACCCAGGCCAGGAGGGGGGAGGAGGAAGGAGAGACAGACGGGAGAGAGAGGGACAAAGAAAGGCAGAGAGAGGAAGCAGAGAGAAAGAGGTGGGAGGGAGGCAGAGAGGAGAGACAGAAACAGGAAGGTGACCGGAGACAGACAGGAGACCGAGGGAAGGCAGAGGCCGAGGGAGAAGGGGGCGGAAGGGAGCAAGAGGAAAGGACGGGAAGGAGGATGGAGGCGGGGAGGCGGGGCCGGCGGC
>NW_007260304.1:248749-256565 GCF_000164805.1 Carlito syrichta
AGTACCGCGACTCCGCGCAGCCCTGGGCCGACTTCCCGCTGCTGGGCGCCCGCGCCCCCGGCACGTACAGCTGCTACTGCCACACGCCGTCGGCGCCCTACGTGCTGTCGCAGCGCAGCGAGCCGCTGGTCGTCAGCTGGGACGGTGAGGGCCTTGCACGCGGCCCCGCCCTCCCCGTCAGACTAGGAGGCCAGCCCCCAGCCTCCTCCCGCAGACCCGGGAGCCCGGGCCCCAGCCCCTCCCCCCTCGGACCCAGGGGTCCAGGCCCGAGCCTCCTCCCTCAGACCGGGAGCCTGGGCCCCCAGCCCCTCCTCCCTCAGACCAGGAGTCCAGGCCCCCTGCCTCCTCTCTCAGACCCAGGAGTCCAGGCCTCCTCCCTCAGACCCAAAAGTTGAGCCCAATCAACTTTCCCTCAACTTTGAGACTGGGCCTTCGGATCCCCACAGAGTTTGGAAACCCAGAGTTTGGGCCCAGACTCTGGGGTCCGGGCACTGACAATCTCTCTCCTCCCGCCCCCCAGACTCTGGCTCCTCCGACTACACCCAGGGGAACCTCATCCGCTTGGGGCTGGCCGGCCTAGTCCTCATCGCCCTGGGCACGCTGGTCGCTTTGGACCGGCGCAGCCAGAACCGCTCCCCTGGTGGTGTCCATCCCTGAGCCCCGGGGGGACTGGATGTGCATGCCTGTAACTTGAGGAGACTTCCTGGGGAGTGGTGGAGGAGAAGCTGGGGCCTCCGGGGTCGGGTCGGACTGCCTTTTACCGGAGCCCACTTGCCCCCGACTCCCACTCCCGGCAGCCCTGCTGACGGAGCCCACCTTAGCCACCTTTCAACCCCGTGGTCTGCACTGTAGCTTCTTTCTGGGTCTTCCCCAGGGCCTCCCAGCTGAGCGGAAGATGCTGTCAGTGATTAAGGCTTTCAAGGAGACCTGGGTTCGAATCCCAGCGCTGCCACTCACGCACTGGGACCTTTGGAAAGCGACTTTTCCCAAGCCTCGATGCCTTCACTGTAAAACGGGTGCACTGATAATAACTACTTCACAGGATTGTTGTAGGAATAAATGGATACTACTCATAAGGCGTTTAAAACAGTGCCCGACCTGTAATAAATGCTCAATAAACGTTAACTACTGTATACCACCGATTTCTGCCAGAGTCACAGGACCGGACGGAAGTTCTTGTCTTCTTTCCATCACTGCGTGCACCAGTTCAAGGTGTAAGCAACTCTTCGTCATTCCCTTCATAACATCAAGCAAACCTGTGCCAGACTCCTCCTCAGACCTCCCCTAAGCTAGACCAAGACCAGACCAAGTAGATCTCTGTCCCTAATGACGGCTTTATTTGCACGCCGCTCTTTTCCTTGAACCTTCTTTAGCAGGAAGCGGTGGCGTCCGTTGCCAGGGCAACAGGAAGTGGCGCATGCGCAGTAGAGCTTTGGCCGGCTGCTGGTGACTACTTGGTCTATGACCCACTGTGCCCTTGGCTGGCCTCACAGCTGTAGTAAAAATAATGCAAGCCCTTCCATTCCGCAGCCTGTTTGCTCTCCCTGTTTGTCCTGCTTCCTCCTCCCCAAGGCTTGGCTGACCTACACGGTTTCTCCTGCATTTACTCATTTAACTTCTGTTTGTTATCCGGCTAACCTTGATGTCCATTCTCAGCCTCATACACACACCTGTCATGAAACGATCCTTGCCACTCGACATGTGTGTGTTCCTTTCTTGACTTATGCCCTAGTTTTCGTGAGGCACACATCCGCTTCTATTTTTATGAAGTTTTCTAACTCTCGTCTTCCCACTTTATAGAGAAGAGGGTGACTTCCAGGGTTAGGACAGCCCAGTTCTGCTTAGTCACCTAGAGCAGTGAACTGACAACTTCCTCCTCCTCCTCCCCCTCCTCCTTCCCCTTCCCCTACCCCTTCTCCTTCTTCCTCTACCTCCTCCTCCTCCTCCTCTTCTTCTCCTTTCCTTCCCTCTTCCCCCCTCCTCTCCCCTCCTTCTTCTTCCTCCCTCCTCCTCTCCCTCCTCCCTCCCCTCCTCCCTCCCCTCCTCCTCTACCTTCTTTTTTATCAGATTCTCTGTCGCCTAGGCTAGAATGCAGTGGCACATCATGTCCACCACAGCCTTGACCTGCTGGGTTCAGGCAATCCTCCTGCCTCAGCCTTGCAAATAGCTGGAAATACTAATTTTAAAATTTTTATTTATTTATTTTTTAATTGCACAGATGAAGTTTTGCCAAGTTACCCAGACTGGTCATGAACCCCTGGGCTCAGGCAATCCTCTTGCCTGGGTCTCCCAAAGTGCTGAGATTGCAGACATGAGCCACTGCTGGCCCTCTTTTCTCTTCTTTAGGCAGGGTTTCACTCTGTTGCTTTGAACTCCTAGACACAAGCGATCCTTCCGCCTCAGCCTCCTGAGTATCTGGGAAGGTGTGGGCCATCATGATCAGCTAATTTTTAACTTTTTTTGTAGAGATGAGGTCTCAATATGTTGCCCAAACTGGTGTTGAACTCCTGGGCTCAAGGGATCCTCCTGCCCCAGTTTCCCAAATTGCTGGGATTACAGGCCTGAGCCACCACCATTCCCAGCCTTCAATCTCCTTTTTCATTTTCACTTTTTAAAATTTTTTTGAATTGGAGTTTCACTCTCTTGCCCAGGATGGAGTGCAGTGGCATGCTCACAGCCATTGCAGCCTCGACCTGCTGGGCTCAAGTGATCCTTCCACCTCAGCCTTCGAAGTAGCTGAAACCACAGGCATGTACCACCATGCCCAGCTAAGTTTTTGATTAATTGTAAAGACAAGGTCTCACCATGTTGCTCAGATGTTGCTTGGCTGGTCTTGAACAGCTGAGCTCAGGCAATCCTCCCCAAGTGCTGGGATTACAGGTGCAAGCCACCATGCCTGGCCTTTTATTTTCACTTTTTAAATGAGGAACCTAAATGGGAACATTATCATATTTAGCATTTATCAAAGTGGTTTCTGGTTTTGGAGGCCGTGGTTCCTTTTATTTGTGCCCATAAATGCTCAGAGTTTCTGAGACAATTGTAATGAGACTGTGATGTGTCTGGTGTAGTGTCTCCTGCCTGTCCCCTCTTGCCTGGTCAACTCTACTCGTCCTTCATGTCTTAGAGTAGAGATCATTTCCCCCGAAAAATCCTGCCCGACCCTCCTGTGCTTCAAGAGAGCCTCAGCATACCCTGACTGAAGTTCTTCTCATGCTGAGTTAGGATTCTCTCTCAGTCTAGACCACGGGCTACTCTCATGAGGCTGCAGTTTCATCTCTATGCTTCAGAGCCTGGAGGTATTAGGAAATACACAACAGTCTGACTGGATGAGTTCTGCACACCAAAGGTCACACAAGCAGGAGTCACAGTTTTACCCTCTGATGGTGTGCCGGATAATAATGCCCAGCTGGGCATGGTCGCTCATACCTGGAATCCCAGCACTTTGGCAGGCCAAGGAGGGAGGATTGCTTGAGCCCAGAAGTTCGAGACCAGCCTGGGCAACATAGGAAGATCCTGTCTCTACAAAAAATTTAAAAATTAGCTGGGTGTGGTGGTATACCCCTGTAGTTTCAACTACTCAGGAGACTGGGGGGAGAGGATCACTTGAGCCCAGGAGGTCAAGGCTGCAGTGAGCCATGATCGTGCCACTGAATTCCAGCCTGGGAACAGAATGAGATCAGACTTAATAATAATACTAATTCCCCAAACTTGTGATATCCTAATTCCTGGAACCTGTAAATATGGTCTCTTACACAGCAAAAGGGACTTCAGATATGTAAGTTAAGAATCATGGCCGGGTTCGGTGACTCAGCCTGTAATACCAGCACTTTGGGAGGCCGAGGCAAGTGGATTGCCTGAGCCCACAAGTTCGAGCCCAGCCCAGGTAACTTGGCAAGACTTCGCTCTACAATAAATAAAAAATTAGCCGTATGTGGTAGCGCATGCCTGTAGTTCCAGCTACAGGCTGAGGTGAAAGGATCACCGGAGCCCAGCAGGTTGATACTGGGGTGGCAGTGAGCGTACCACTGCACTCCAGCCTGGGCAACAGAGTGAGACTCCAACTCAAAAACCAAAGTAACAAACAAAAAAGAATCATGATATGCAGAGATTATTCTGGATTATTCGGGTGTGTCCAATGTGATTATAAGGATCTTTAAAAAAGGGAGGAAGGAGGGTCAGAATCAGATAAAGTAATGCAACTATGGAAGCAGAGGTCAGAGTGGTGCCAGACCAGCAGCCAGGGAACACATGTGGGTTTCTGAAAGCTGGGAAGGGCAAGACATTAGAGTGTCCCCAGAGATTTCAGAGGGAACACAGCCCTGCCCTCCACTCTGGACTTGGACTTATTTTATTTTTTATTTTTGAGTCGATGCCTCAATCTGTCACCCAGGTTGGAGTGGACAAGAGTATGTCTCGAACATAAAATAAAAAGTGCTGGCTTTCTCTTTTCTGGTTGAATCAGTCAACCATGGCCTTGACTCGTCTTATATGTGTGAGCATGAGAGGGTATATGCCCTTAATGCACTGTTATCAACCATATCTTAATAATCCATCTCTTGGATGGGTGCAGTGGCTCAGCCTGTAATCCCAGCACTTTGGGAGGCCAAGGCAAGAGGACTGCCTGAGCCCAGGGGTTCAAGACTAGCCTGGGCAACTTGGTGAGACCTCATCTCTACAATAAACTACAAAAACTAGCTGGGCGTGGTGGTGTACATCTGTAATGCCAGCTACTTGGAAGGCTGAGGCAGAAGGATTACCTAAGCCTAGCAGGTCAAAGCTGCAGTGACTGTGAGCGTGCCACTGCACTCCAGCCTGGGCGACAAGAGTGAGATGCCAACTCAAAAAAAAAAAATCCATTTCTTGCTTTTTACCAGCAAAGTCAACTTTACTTTTCAGGCCTGCCTTGTGCTTGAAGGCTAACTAATGACATTTCAGAGTTTAGCCTTAAAATTTTAAGTCTTTATAGTTAAACAAAAGGAGTTAAGGATAAAACTAGGATGTCTTCTTTGCAGCTTTAGGGAAGAGGAAGAAGAGATAGAGTTAGAGACAGACAGACAGACACACACACACACAGAGAAACAGAGAGACAGAGAGAGAGAGAGAAATAGAAAGAAACAGGGAAGAGAGAGAGGAGTGAGAGAGAAAGAAGAGAGGGAGAAAGAAAGAGAAGAGAGAGAAACAGGGAAGAGAGAGAGGAGTGAGAGAAGGAAGAGTGAAAAAGAAAGACAGAAGAGAGGACGGCCTGGTGGCTCAGCATGTAATCTCAGCACTCTGGGAGGCCGAGGTGAGTGGATTGCCTGAGCCTTCGGGTTCGAGACCCACCGGGGCAACTTGGCGAGACCTCGTGTCTACGATAAATCAAAAAAAATTAGCTGGGCATGGCAGCATGCGCCTGTAGGTCTGGAAGGCTGAGGAGGAAGGATCGCTGGAGCCCAGCAGGTCCTGGCTGCAGTGGCCAGGAGTGGGAGCGTGTCACTGCACTCCAGTCTGGGTGACAGAGTGAGACTCCAACTCAAAAAAAAAAAAAAAAAAGACAGAAGAGAGAGGAGAGAAAGAGAGAGAGAAACAGGGAAGAGAGGAGTGAGAGAGAGACAGAAGAGAGAGTGAGAGAGTTAGAAACAGGGAAGGGAGAGGAGTGAGAGAAAGAAGGACGAGAGAGGGGAAGAGACAGAGAGTAGTGAGAGAAAAGAGAGTGAGAAAAAGAAGACAGGAGAGAGGGAGGAGAGAGAAGAGGAGAGATAATGCAAGAGAGAAGAGTGAGAGAAACAGAGACGAGAGAGGGGAGAAAGAGAAACAGGGAAGGGAGTGAGAGAGAGAGAGAGTGAGAAAGGGAAGAGAGAGAGGAGAGAGACAGAGGTATAAGAGAGGAGAAGGAAATATTATTCTGGGTCATAAAACTAATTCAAGCGTGTAGTTTGATAAGGTGATAAACCGAGAATATTCAAGAGACTGTAAATGTGTTTTATAGTCTTGCACTGTGGAGATCAGATATTTGTTACAGTTGCCAGTGTGTTCCACTCCCGGTTCCATAAATCTGTCCTTTGAAGTGTAAATACACACAAAATAACCTTGTAGGAGTCCAAAGACATTAGAAATTACTGCCAGTCTTGCCATAATCATTTCCAAGGAGAAAACTGGGTGCCTGTGAGGTGGTCGCACTTGATATCTTGTTGCCCTGGTAACAATGTTATAACTGACATCTGAATTCCCAGGCAGAGTAAATGTTTGTTAAAAAAAAAAACAAAAAACAGTTCTGTTCCATCAGAAGCTGCTCCTTGGCACCCGTCTCAGTTTGTTTTCTGTTGCCTATAACAGAATGCTTCAAACTGGGTAATTTATCAAGAAAGGGAAACTATTTCTTACAGGTTTGGAGGCTGAGAAGTCCAAGGTGAGTGGAGAGGCCCTCCTGGTAGGAGCCTTCTTACTGGAGGGAACTCTGCAGAAAGAGGCTGAGTGGAGCGTCACATGGCAAGGAGGCCAAGTGCCTCAGCTCAAGTCTCTTCCTCCTCTAATAAAGCCATCGGCCCCACTCTCACAGTAAACCATTCATCCATGAATGAATTCATCCATGGATTAATCATTCACAAGGTCAGAGACCTCATGACCTAATCACCTCTTATGGGCTCTACCTCTCAGACTGGGTGTGGTGACTCATGCCTGTAATCTCAGTGCTTTGGGAGGTGGAGATGGGAGGATCGCTTGAGGCTGGGAGTTGGAGAACAGCATGGACAATATGGTGAAATCTCATCTCTACAAAAAAAAAAAAATTAGCTGTGTGTGATGGTGAGTGCCTGTAGTACCAGTTACTTGGGGGGCTGAGGTGGAAAGTCTGCTTGAGCCCAGGAGGTTGGGGCTGCAATGGGCCGTGATTGTGCTACATTGCTCCAGCTTAGGTGACAGAGTGACAACCCCAACTAAAAAAAAAAAAAACTCCAAACAAAAAAGTTTCACTTCTTAGTCCCTCAATACCGCCTCATTTGGGATTACATTTCTTTCTCCTCCTCCTCTTCCTCCTTCTCCTCCTTCTTTTGAGACAAGGTCTCTCTCTGTCATAAAGGCTGGAGTGCAGAGGAATAATCATAGCTCACTGCATCCTCAAACTTTTGGGTTCAAGTGATCTTCCTGCTGAGTATTCTGAGTAGCTGGGACTACAGGTGCCAGCCAACACGCCCAGCTAATTTTTTTTTGGTAGAGATGGGATCTTGCTATGTTACCCAGACTGTTGTCAAACTCCCAGCCTTAAGCAATCCTCCTGCCTCTGCCTCCCAAAGTGCTGGGTTTATTGGTGTGAGTCACCATACCCAGACAGAATTAAATTTCAACCTGAATTTTAGAGGGGACAAATGTTCAAATCATAGAAGCATATTAGATTGTTTTTCTCCCACATCCACGATGAGGAAAAAATTTAAAGCTCAAGACTCTGCCAGTTTTTCTTTTTCTTTTCCTTCTTTCTTTTTTTTGAATCGGAGTCTCATTCTCTTGCCCAGTCTGGAGTGCAGTGGCACACTCGCGGCCAGCACAACCTTGGCCTGCTGGGCTCAGGTGATCTTTCTGCCTCAGCCTTCCAAGTAGCTGGAACTACAGGCACATGCCACATCACCTGGCTAATTTTTTGATTTATTGTAGAGATAAGGTCTCGTCAAGTTGCCCAGGCGGGTCTCGAACCCATGGGCTCAGGCAATCCTCTCACCTTAGCCTCCCAAAGTGCTGGGATTACAGGTTTGAGTCACCATGCCCAGCCTTTTTTTTTTTTTTTTTTTAACTTTAAAAAGAGTCTTAAAGTCTTGTTTCATTTCAGTTACAGAATCTATTAATA
>NW_007260304.1:257171-264526 GCF_000164805.1 Carlito syrichta
CAGCCACTGTACTCCAGTCTGGGTGACAGAGTGAGACTCCAACTCAAAAAAAAAAAAGTACTGAGGAACATTTAGGGATATCTTTTCTGAAGAATAATCCTTACATTGGTTTCTGAGGGAATAGTAAAAAATTTTTGAGCCCAGCAATTTAAGATCAGCCTGGGTAACACAGCGAGACCCTGTCTCTAAAAAGAAAAAGAAAATATCCAGAGTGGTGGTGCATACTTGTAGTCCCAGTCACTCAGGAGGCTGAGGCAGGAGGGTCGATAGAGCCCAGGAAGTCAAGGCTATAGTGAGCTACAATCACATCACTGCACTACAGCCTGGGTGACAGAGCAAGACCCTGTCTCAAAAAAATAAAAGGAAAAAAGCCGGAAATGGTGGCTTCCACCTGTAATCCCAGCACTTTGGGAGGCAGAAGCAAGAGGATTGCCTGAGATCAGCCTGAGAAACATGGTGAGACCTCGTCTCAAAAAATCAGCCAAGTGTGGTGGCACATGCCTATGGTTCCTGCTACTTGGAAGGCTGAAGTGGAAGGATCGCCTAAGCCCAACAGGTCTAGGCTGCAGTGGCTGTGAGCATGCCACAGCACTCCAGTCTGGGCGACAGAGTGACACTCTAACTCAAAAAAAAATTTTTTTTAATTTTTAAAAAAAGGAAAAAACTCTAGGTAGAGCAAAGAGCAAGTGGCAGGTCCTGAGAGGGGAAGGAGGTTATGTGGTTCCAACCTAGTGTTTCTCAAATTTTGCTGTGCATGGGAATCTCCCAGCCATATTTAAAATATAAAATGAGGCTGGTGGCTCATGCCTGTAATCCCAACACTTTGGGAGGCCAAGGCAGGAGGGTCAGTTGGGCCCAGGGATTCAAGACCAGCCTGGGCAATATATCAAAACCTAGTCTCAAAAAATTAGTCAGGCATGGTGGAGGACACCTGTAGTCCCAGCTACTTGGAAGACTGAGACAAAAGAATTGCCTGAGCCCAGGAGGTCGAGACAGCAGTGAGCCAAGATTCTGCCACTGCACTCCAGCCTGGGGACCAAAAAAAAAACACACATACACACACATAGAATGAGACCCCCCCCCCAGGCCTTATCCTATGCCTATTATAAAAATTAAAATCTCTAGGGGTGGGATTCAGGTGTTCTGTAACATAACGTGTGTGTGTGTGTGTGTGTGTGTGTGTGTGTGTGTGTGTGTGTGTGTATTTCTATCAAATATAACATGTGACTGATTAAAGATGACTTCTAATCCCTCATGACTCTCTGCTCGGAGTTAGAACTTATTTTTGTTACTCTTGGATCCAGCCTTACCTTGTGACTGCAGAAGAAGGGACACCATGCCAGTCCCAGACTTACACTTTAAAAGGACTAACAGCTTCTGCCTTCTATTTTATTTTATTTCTTAGTTGGAATCTCACTCTGTCACCCAGGCTAGACTACAGTGGCACGATCACAGCTCACCACAGCCTCGATCTCCTGGGCTCAGGCAGATCCTCCTGCCTCAGCCTCCCAAGTAGGTGGGACTATAGGTGCATGCCACCACACCCAGCCCAATATGTAATTATAAAGCATAATTATATGGTAAGTCTCAGTTTCCTCATAGATACAATGGGTGAGCTTGATAGCAGGTACCTCTAGTTCTGATGACAAAATGAGTGAATGCCTGAAGACGCATAGAACGAGGACTTGGGGAATGGAGAGAAGATGATTGCTATTCATTCCATATTTCATTGCCATTACATTAAATTCTGTTTAGTCCTCCACTTCTTTCTTTCTTTGTTACTTCCTTTCCTTTCTCCTTCCTTTCCTCCCTTCCTCTCTGCCTCCCTTCATTCCTTCTTTCTCTTTTTTTCTTTTTCTTTCTTTCTCTCTCTCTCCCTCTCCCTCTCCCTTTCTTTCTTTCAGTGGGGTTTTACTCTATTGCCCAGGTTGGAGTGCAGTGACACAATCACAGCTCCCCAAAGTCTTGACCTCCTGATCCTCCCTGCTCAGCCTCCTGAATAACTGGGACTACAGGCACATGCCACTATGCCCAGCTAATTTTTTAACTTTGTGTAGAGACGAGGTCTTGCCATGTTGCCCAGGCTGATTTCTAACACCTGGGCTCTAGCAGTCCTCCCATCTCGACCTCCCAAAGTGCTGGGATTACAGGCATGAGTCACCATGCTGGTCCTTCCTCCATTTCTACCAGGGAAGTAGAAATTTAACAGGTCTTTTCTGTTGGCCGATGAAATTCCAGAGCCTAGTTTTAAAATGCACATCTTCGGGAAAAATGGCCGCGGCTGTCCAGGACTCACGTGTGAGTGCGGGGAAAAAGCTGAAAAAGCCCCCAAAGAAGAAGATGAAAATGGTAGCAAGAGCCGTATCATCGGAGCTGGAAGACGGGGTCAAAGACAGTTCAGATGGCGAAGGTTCTATAGGGAGCTGTGGACTGGAAAAGGATTGCTTTTCTTCTGATGATGAAGCAATAGAGGCTGACAATGAAGGTGATGCTGAGCCCTGTGACAAAGAAAATAAAAATGTCACAGAATCAAGTGTTGGGACTAATACAGGCTGGGCAGATACCATGGCTAAAATCCTTAACAAAAAAACTCCTGAAAGTAAATCCACCATTCTGGTAAAAAATAAAGAGCTGGAGAAGGAAAAAGAAAAGTTAAAACAAGAAAGAATAGAGAAAAGAAAACAGCGTGATAAGAGGCTGGAGTGGGAAATGATGCACAGAGTAAAGCCAGATGTTGTCCGAGACAAGGAGACAAAGAGAAATCTTCAGAGAATTGCAACGAGGGGTGTGGTACAATTATTTAATGCTGTTCAGAAACATCAAAAGAACGTTGATGAAAAAGTTAAAGAAGCTGGAAGCTCGATTAGAAAGCGTGCTAAGTTGATATCAACTGTTTCCAAGAAAGATTTAATTAGCGTTTTGAGAGGAATGGATGGAAGTACAAATGAGACAAATTCTACTGCAGAGTCCAAAAGCCAAATGGACTGAAGTGAAATCAGAAGAGGGCCCGGATTGGAAAATCCTAAGTGATGATTTCATGATGGGAGCATCTATGAAAGACTGGAACAAGGAAAGTGATGGACCAGATGACAGCAGACCAGAATCTGCAAGTGATTCTGATGCATAAAGCATTGTAGAAAATACAATTTGCAATCACTTAATTTTTTTCTAGAAAAATAATTCATCCTCTGATAGTTGTGGAGTTATAAAGATACCACTTGTAAGAAAGCAAAAAGACTTTTACCAGCTTTGGTATTCCCCCTTTTCACTTACACTTTATTAAAATTATATTTTTCAACTCTTGGTTAATTTTAAGCATCGTTCCTTAAAACATTTGTAAGAAGAAATATTTGTACTTTACCAGTGAGGTGTGCATTTTGCCAGGATCATGTTGGTTATGTCTATCGGTGTGTTTTTCAGGATCGCCAGTGTTTCTAGAAATGTAGTATCAATTCATAATTAAAATAAACTCTTTGAAGTTCAAATAAATAAATAAAAATAAAATGCACATCTTCATAGTTAGCAAAAGAGATGCTAATAAAAGATACAGGAGAGGGCCTGTTTTTCCTGATACTACATAAGGAGAAATATTTTTTCTGAGTCATAAAACTAATTTAAGGAATCTGATTGTATAAAGTGTTGAACTGAAAATATTCTCAGCCGGGCTCGGTGGCTCAGCCTGTAATCCTGTGCTTTGGGAGACTGAAGTGAGTGGATTGCCTGAGTCTGCGGGCTCGAGACCCGCCTGGGCAAGTTGGGAAGACCTCATCTCTACAATAAATCAAAAAAATTAGTCAGGCGTGGTAGCGCATGCCTGTAGCTCCAGCTACTTGGAAGGCTGAGGCAGAGGGATCGCCAGAGCCCGGCAGGTCGAGGTTGCAGTGGCCGAGAGTGGCTACTGTGCTCCAGTCTGGGTGACAGAGTGAGACTCCAACTCAAAAAAAAAAAAAAGAAAAAAGAAAATATTCTCAAGAATATCAATCTTGTTTTCTGGTACAAGATGAAGAAAACATGAATACTCATGACTGTTACCAAGTCGTTCTCTTCAATGTTGAAATATATCTACACACAGATCAGTTACTTGAACAAAAGGGTCTTGTAAGAGCCGCCAGCCTTCAGAAATCATAGTCACATCTTGTGAAAATAACTTTCTTTCTTTCTGGGTTTTTTTTTTTTTTGAGTCGGAGTCTTACTCTGTGTCACCCAGGTTGGAGGACAGTGGCATGCTCCCAGCCATTGCAGCCTCAACCTGCTGGGCTTAGGTCATCCTTCCTCCTCACCCTTCCAAGTAGCCAGAACTACAGATGCACACCACCATGTCTGGCTAGTTTTTTTGTGAATTATTGTAGAGACGAGATCTCACCAAGTTGCCCAGGCTGGTTTCAAACCCCTGGGCTCAGGCAATCCTTTCGCCTCGGTCTCCCAAAGTGCTGGGATTGCAGGCTGAGCCACTGTGCCCAGCCTGTTTTTTTGTTTTTTGGGTTTTTTTTTTTTTTAGTCAGAGTCTCACTCTGTTGCCCAGGCTGGAAGGCAGTAGCATGATCACAGCCGGCGATCCTTCTGCCTCAGCCTCTCAAGTAGTTGGAACCACAGGCATGCGCCACCACGTCTGGCTAACATTTTGATTTATTGTAGAGATGAGGTCTCATAATATTGCTCAGGCTGGTCTTGAACCCCTGAACTCAGGCAATCCTCTCACCTCCGCCTCTCAAAGTACTGGGATGACAGGTGTGAGCCACTGTGCCCAGCATTAAAATAACTTTCGAAGAAACATCTGCAATCATAATCGGTTTTACTCCTTGATAATTTTTTGCCCTGTTGATTTTTATGTGTCCCCAAACACTAAGACGAGGACACTATCAGGACAGAAAAGCCTCAAGGTCATGTTGTTCTTACAAATACATGATGAAAAAAAAAATTGAAACCTATTACTTGCTTGATTCTTATTCTAACAAAGAAATTGAAAATTGTGTCTTATTTAAATCAAATGCAATCTGTAGGCTTTATTTAGATCCTGATCCTCAGAAACTGATAAAAAGGATGTTTTTGAGCCCATCAGGGAAATTTGAGTCCTGACTGAATATTAGCTGGTGTCAAGGAAGTATTGGCAATTTTCCTGATGTGATTTTGCTGTGGTGATTATATTATTTTTTTAAATGATTTTTTGGGCCGAGCTCGGTAACTCAGCCTGTCATCCCAGCACTTTGGGAGGCTGAGGTGAGTGGATTGCCTGAGCCTTTGGGTTCGAGACCAGCCCAGGCAACTTGGTGAGACCTCGTCTCTACAATAAAAATAAGAAATCAGTCGGGTATGGTAGCGCACACCTGTAGTTCTGGCTACGTGGAAGGCTGAGGTGGAAGGATCGCTGGAACCCAGCAGGTCAATGCTGGGGTGACCATGAATGTGCCACTGCACTCCAGCCTGGGCATCGGAGTGAGACTCTAGCTCAAGGGAAAAAAATGATTCTTTATGGTCGGGTGTGAAAACTCATGCTTATAATCCCAGCACTTTGGGAGGCTGAGGCAGGAGGATCGCTTGAGCCCAGGAGCTCGAGATCAGCCTAGGCAACATAGCGAGACCTTGTCTCTACAAAAAATAAAAAAATTAGCAGGTGCCTGTAGTCCCAGCTACTCCAGAAACTGAGGCAAGAGGACTACCTGAGCCCAGAAAGTTGAGACTGCGGTGATTCATGATCATGCCACTGCACTTCATCCTGAGTGAGAGTGAGACCCTGACTCAAAAAGAAAGATTCTTAGTAAAATGGTGATGATGATAACAGCAAAAAAGAGTCTTATCTGATAAAGATAAATATGTCCTGAAATATTTTGAGATTAAAAAATGAGCTCATGCCACCTGGGCAACTTGGCGAGACCTGTCGCTACAGTAAATCAAAAAGTTAGTTGGGCGTGATGGCGTGCGCCTGTAGTTCCAGCTACTTGGAAGGTTGAGGCAGAAGGATGGCCTGAGTTCAGCAGGTCAAGGCTGTGGTGGCTGTGAGTGTGCCAGTGCACTCCAGCCTAGGTGACAGAAGGAGACCCTGACTCAAAAAAAAAAAAAAAACTCATAAGAGAAGTCACTGACTAAAATTTTACTTTCGTAACTGCCATTATAATATGGTATATCGGGCCAAAACACAGCCCTAATTCCTGTCTCTCTACCCCTGAAGCCCACCACAGCCTGATCCAAGTTCATGTGTGAGTGTGGTGCTGCAGAATTGGATCTGGGATCAGTTTTTCAGACATTTTGGGGTCTTAGTTTGGGTTCCCCCTGAATCAGACCCGAAAACAAGAATTCGAGTCAAGTTGTTTATCTGAGACATGAAGGAAACGCCGGCAGGGAGCATAGACGATCTCAAGCCAGCTGCCACCAAGCTTGACACGGCTTACTACTCAGTATTGTGTAAGCTCTGGCAGCCAGTGCAGACGACACTTCTCAGAGTTACCTTCTTATGATGGTTAATATTAGGTGTCCACTTGACTGAACTGAGGGGTGCCCAAGCCCCGACTCACCGTAGCCTTGACCTCCAAGATTCAGGTGATTCTCCCATCTCAGTCTCCCCAGCAGCTGGGACTACAAGTGTTCTATTCTTTTTAGAGGATGCAACAATCCTGCCCCTATGATGATTTTTTGTTTTGAGTCGGGGTCTTACTCTGTCGCCCAGGCTGGAGTGCAGTGGCATGATCACGATGATCAAAGTTCACCACAGTCTCAGCATCTTGGGCTCAGTTGATCCTTCTGCCTCAGTCTCCCCAGTAGCTGGGACTACAGGCATGCACCATCTCATCTGGTTTGATTTTTTTGTAGAGATGAGGTCATGCTATGTTGCCCAGGCTGTTCTCGAATTCCTGGCCTCAGGTGATCCTCCTGCCTCAGCCTCCCAAACTGCTGGGCTTACAGGTATGAACCACTCTGCACCCGGTGTTCAAATTTCTTTTCTGTCATGTTGGCAATGAGAGTTTTCTTTCTTACCTTTTCTTTATAGGGTCTGTTGTCTCATTTCTCCTAGAAGCTCACTCTTTCCCTGAGGTCCCTTACAATTCCTTATCTCTTTGTTATCAGCTGTATCCCAGCAGGAGTCAGACATTTTACACATCACTTCCCCTGACATCCTATTAACCAGAAAAGACAGCTATGAGAGATATAGATATATAGATAGGCACTTTTTTTTCTTTTTCTGTTTTTTTTTTTTTTTTTTTTGAGTTGGAGTCTCACTCGGTCATCCAGACTGGAGTGCAGGGGCCGCTCCCAGCCACCGCAGCCTCGCCTGCTGGGTTCTGGCTATCCTTCCGCCTCAACCTTCTGAGTAGCCAGAATTACAGGCATGCGCTACCACGCCCTGCTGATTTTTTTTTTTT
>NW_007260304.1:264546-302851 GCF_000164805.1 Carlito syrichta
TTTTTTTTTACTTATTGTAGAGATGAGGTCTTGCTGCCCAGGCGGGTCTTGAACCCGCGGGCTCTGGCAATCCACTCACCTTAGCCTCCCAAAGTCGCGGGATTACAGGCTGAGCCACCGAGCCCAGCTCTTTTTCTGTATTTTTTTTTGGGCAGGTGGAGAAGGTTTCACTCTGTCACCCAGGCTGGAGCACAGTGGCACTATCACAGCTTACCACAGCCTTAACCTCCTGGGTTCAGACATTCCTCCCACCTCAGCCTCCTGAGTAGCTGGAACTACGGACACGAACCACTATGACTGACTGATTTTTTTAATTTTTTTTTTGTACAGATGAGATCTCACCATGTTGCCCAGGCTGATCTCCAACTCTTGGAGTCAAGCGATCCTCCCATCTCAGCCTCCCAAAGTGCTGGCATTACAGGCGTAAGCCACCATACTTGGCCCATAACTGTTCTTCTGGATTGCCATGGGTCCAGTATGTTCTGTCACCATATAGATGGGGACAAGAAGGATTGGGATTCCTGTGACTGCCAATTTCTCATGTCCTCTGTTCTGGTTCATGGATGTGCCCTCAAAGTGGGTGTTCTGCCCTATAAGAGGTTGCTTGAGGATGTTGCAATAGTTGTCATTTCCTGATTGTGGCTATAAAACAGAAACTGTGGGTGAGTTTAGAGAATTAAGAAGCTGGAACTAAGCTATCATTGCATGTCCTAGAGTCAGGAGGACGCTCTGACTTCACACAAGCCTCGAAAGGGAAGGGACTTGGCTTACGGGGGCCACCATGACCTTCCCATTCCTGACTCTGTTCTGCTTTGGTGAGTCTTGGGGGAGGACAGGGCCATCTGGGTGGGGTGCATTAAGGTGGCATTGGTGAGGTCTTGGGGTAGGTACTGGGGTTGGTGGATGAGCGAACAATACAAACTTCCACTTCCTGAACATATCATACGCGAGAAATGCATTGGGTGCCTGACACATTTTCCTCTAAGTGTTTTATTTTTTTCTTTTTTTGAGCAGGAGTCTTACTCTGTCACTCAGACTGGAGTGCAGTGGCATGCTCACGGCCACTGCAGCCTCGACCTGCTGGGCTCAGGCAATCCTTCCACCTCAGCCTTCCAATGAGCTGAAACTCACCGCCAACACACCCAGCTAATTTTTGATTTATTGTGGAGACACGGTCTTGCTGTGTTTCCCAGGCTGGTCTCGAACCCTTGGAATCAGGCAATCCTCTCACCTCTGCCTCCCAAAGTGCTGGGATTACAGGCATGAGGGCCGTGCCCGGCCTCAAGTAGCTTTATTAAGCAATGAAGACTACACTCCCAAGAGAGGGGACTGGCCGAAATGACCTTGGAAAGTTGCTGCTTCTGCCCCCAGCAATTGTTGGACTTTAACTTTTATTCTTAGGGGTACTGAAGAGTGAGGTTAGTGGTGGGCTTTTCCTAGAAGTGGGTGGACTCAGGGCTGAGTCTCTGTTACTTCTCCCTCGTGTCAGGTGGGGGAGTTTCAGACCTTGCAGGGTCACACGGGGCTGTCATGGCATCAGGTGTGTGATGGGAGTGGGAGGTGCCCCAGGGTAATTTTATACTAATAGTATTACAATGAAGACTCATGGTTATCTCAGCTCAAGATTGGCTATCGGTGTGCATGCTCTGGGGGTCTCTGAGCCAGTTCCTGCCTCAGTGATCAGCTCTCCCAACACGAGCATGCTGGGTAGATGGACCGCAGCACTGCTGATGTCTCTGATAAGAGCCTGAGCTTTACAGTGGTGTGAAGTTTTCCATAGCTTGCTACCCACTTGCAGGAGTGGTCTGCACCAGCTGCCACAAGCATCCATGAGCCTGGAACTTTCCGACAGCTCAAAGTTTTCCTAGTCTGGTCTGCCTACTCTGTCCGGCCCACTGCACCCCAGCCTGGGTGACAGAGTGATAACTTGTCTCTAGAAAAAAAATCAAAAAATGAAAATAAAAACACATAAGCAAATAAAATCCAGCTGGTGCAGTGGCTCTCAATTGTAATCCCAGCTCTTTGGGAGGCAGCAACAAGAGGATTGCCCGAGCCCAGGGGTTTGAGACTAGCCTGGGCAACTTGATGAGACCTTGTCTCTACAATTAAAAAAAAAATCTAGCTGGAAATGGTGGCATGGGCCTTTAGTTACAACTACTTGGAAGGCTGAAACAGAAGGAAACCTGAGCTTAGCAGGTCAAGGCTGCAGTGACCGTGAGCATGCCACTGCACTCCAGCCTGAGCGGCAGAGTGAAACTCTGACTCAAACAAATAATAATAATAATATAAAAGCCATTCATTCTTGAACTTCCCAAAGATATATGTATGTGATACCTGTACTCTCTCCCATGTGATAGTTTTCTTCAAACTGGCCCAGGTTTTTAAAAATTATTTTCTTATACTTTATTTTAAAAGTAGATTTGTAAGACACTTCTTCTGGGTTTTTTTTATTGTTGTTATTGCTTTGTTTTTTGTTTTTTTGTTTTTTTTAGACAGAGTCTCCCTCTGTCACCTAGACTGGAGTGCAGTGGTGCAATCAAGGCTCACTGCAGCCTCGACTTCCTGGATTCAGGTGATCCTCCTATCTCAGCCTCCTGGTAGCTGAAACTACAGGCATGTACCACCATATCCAGTTAAATTTTGTTTCACTATGCTGCCTAGGCTGGTCTCGAACCCCTGGCCTCAAGCAATTCTACCTTGGCTTCCCAAAGTGCTGGGATTACAGGCATGAGCCACCATGTCTGGCCTGTAAAACACTTCTATATGTATCAAAACATTATTCTTTATCAAAAACAGAGGATAATTATCAGCGCAGAGTGGGGAAATAAAACAATACAGATGCTCCTTGACTTGGGATGGAATTATGTCTTGTTAAACCTACCATGACTTGGAAAATATCAATGCTAAAAATGCATTTAAACACCTAGCCCACTGAACACCTTAGCTTAGCCTTACTTACCTTAAATGTGCTTGGAGCACTTATATTAGCCTATGGGCGGTAAAATCATAGAACACAGTCTCTTTTATTTTTATTTTAGTTTTTTTTTACAATAACACAAATCCACTTTTATTTATTTACTTTCCATTAATTTAATGTATTGTTAAATTTTAGTATATGTGCTGCCGAAGTGAGCACAACACAAAGTCTATTTTATAATAAAGTGTTCAATAGATCATATAATTTATTTTACTGTATTTTCTTTTTTGAGTCAAGTTTCACTCTGTTGCCCAGGCTGGAGTGCAGTGGCACAATCACGGTTTACCGCAGCCTCAAACCCAGCTCAGGTGATCCTCCATCCTCAGCCTCCTGAGTAGCTAGGACAACAGGTTTGTTCGCCACACCCAGCTATCTTTTTGATCTTTTGTAGAGAGAGGTCTCATTATGTTGCCCAGCTGGTCTCTAATTTCTGGGTTCAGGCAATCCTCCCAGCCTCAGCCTTCCAAAGTGCAGAATTACAGGCATGAGTCACCATGCTCGGCCCGAATTTCTCCTGTAATCTCTTGAATGTTGTGCCAAAGGAGAAAAACAGTATGGCTGTGTACTTGACATGCTGTCTCTACTGACGTGTGTCACTTCTGCACTGTGGTGAAGTTGAATCACTGTAAGTCAGGGACCGCCTATAACATTGTGTTCCAGCTTGATGCTGATGTCTGCCTACAGGCACGAGGCCACACTTCTCCCCTGCCCTGTTTCTGAGGGATACGAGAGAATTTGGGAAATGGATTGCAGGGCAGCACACTGGGGTGTTCTTGGATGTGATCAGCACTGAGAGGGAGTGGAGAAGAGAACAGCTTTCTCCCACAGATTTGATGTTATTCAACCTTGTGTCGCTGCACGGCCTAAAGTGATTTTGTATCCTTGTGATACCTGGGCTGCCTAGCAAAGTGCTTCAGCCTGGGTGGCTTCAACAACAGAAATGTATCTTCTCACAGTTCTGAAGGCTGAGGTTCAAGATCAAGGTTAGTTTCTTGAGAGGCCTCTTTTTGGCTTGCAGACGACCATTTTCTCCCTGTGTTCTCACGTGGGGTCATCCCTCTGTGTGGGTCGGTGTCCTAATCTCTTTTTCTTTTTCCTTTTTTTTTTTTGAGTTGGGGTCTCACTCTGTCGCCCAAACTGGAGTTCAGTGGCACACTCCTGGCCACCGCAGCCTCGACCTGCTGGGCTCCAGTGATCCTTCCGCCTCAACCTTCCATGTAGCCGGAACTATAAGACACGTGCTACCACTGCGAGCTATTTTTTGATTTATTGTAGAAATGAGGTCTTGCCAAGTTGCCCAGGTAGGTCTCGAACCCGTGGGTTCAGGCAATCTACTCACCTTGGCCCCCCAAAGTGCTGGGATTACACACTGAGTCATGGAGCCTGACCCTAATCTCTTCTTATAAGGGACACCAGTCACCTTAGATTAGAGCCCACCCTAAGTGACTTCATTTTACTTTAATTACTCTTTTATTTTTTTGAGTTGGAATCTCACTCTGTTGCCCAGGCTGGAGTGCAGTGACACACTCACAGCCACCGCATCCTCAACCTGCTGGGCTCAGATCCTTCCACCTCAGCTTTCCAATTAGCTGGAACTACAGGTGTGTGCCACCATGCCCTGCTAAATTTTTGATTTATTGTAGAGATGAAGTCTTGTCAAGTTGCCCAGGCTTATCTTGAACCCCTGAGTTCAGGCAATCCTCTCACCTCTGCCAGAACTTTTTTTTTTTTTTGATTGGGGTCTCATTCTGTCACCCAGGCTGGAGTGCAGTAGCACACTCATGTCCTCTGCTGCCTCGACCTCCTGGGCTTAGGTGATCCTTCCACCTCAGTCATCCAAGTAGCTAGAGGTCCAAGCATGCACCACCACACCTAGCTAATTTTTTTATTTATTGTGGAGACAATGTCTTGCCAAGTTGCCCCGGCTGGTCTTGAACGCCTGGACTCAAGCAATCCTCCTGCCTCGGCCTCCCAAAGTTCTGGGATTGCAGGTGTGGGATTCCCAGGGGTGAGCCACCATGCCCAACCACAGGCCAGGATTTAAATTTAGCTTCTCCACTTACTGAGTGACCCTGGAAAACCGCTTCAGTGTCTCAGATTTCTCATGTGCAAATATAAAACCAAATTGTTTTAAAGGAATGTTATGAACCAAATTGTACCTCCCCTTTCTCAAATCTATCTATATGCTGAAATCCTAACCCCTGGGACCTAGAAGGTGACTGTATCAGGAGATAGGGTTTGTTTTTTTTTTGAGTTGGAGTCTCACTATGTCACCCAGACTGGAGTGCAGTGGCCGCTCCCGGCCACCGCAGCCTCGACCTGCTGGGCTCCGGCGATCCTTCCGCCTCAGCCTTCCGAGTAACCGGAACTACAGGCGTGCGCTACCACGCCCGGCTGATTTTTTGATTTATTGTAGAGATGAGGTCTCGCTGCCCAGGCGGGTCTCGAACCCGCAGGCTCAGGCAATCCACTCACCTCAGCCTCCCAAAGGCTCAGGATTACAGGCTGAGCCACCGAGCCCGGCTGAGATAGGGTTTTTTAAGAGTAATTGAGGGAGCCTGGCGAGGTGGTCCTGTAGTCCCAGCTACTCAGGAGGCTGAGGCAGGAGGATCACTCAAGCCCAGGAGTTTGAGGCCTCAGTGAGCCATGATCATGCCACCACACTCCGGCCTGGGTGACAGAGTGAGAATCTGACTCAAAAATAAATAAATTTAATTTATTTAATACTTAATTCATTATGTATTTTAATATATAATATATTTAATATATTATATACTTAATACATAAAATAAATAACATATTTAGTGTATAATATAATTTATATTTAATATATTCAATATATAAAATAGGCAATATATTTAGTATATATTTAATATATGATTAATTAATATTTAATCTATTTATGTAATTTAAATTATTAATACATTTACATACTCATTTTGGTGTGCAGACCCAAAGACCATACTTTCCCACTGAACCATATTAGGAAATGTAAAAGGTCATGATTTGGGGACTTGGGAAGAGATGGGTTAGGAGAGTAAATGAAGGGAGCTGTGGTTGAGAAAACCTTGAGAAGACAAGTAAGCTGTGAATTCAATGACCTTGGTAGGTGTTGACCAACTTCTATGTGAAGGGCTGGGTCATCTGATAGGCTCACGAGTCGCACAGTCTCTGTGGCAACTACTCAACTCCTCCACCACAGCCCAAGAGCAGCCCCAGACGATATGTCAATGAATGGGTATTGCTGAGTTCCAATAAAACTTTATTTGTCAAAACAGGTGGGGGGCCGGGTTGGGCTGCAGTTTGGGGAACTCCAGTCTTAGACATAAGGTTGTGGTGTGAATAGGGATTTCTGCTTCATGTGCAGATAAAGCCTCAAGATTCCAGAACTCCAGGTGTAGAGTGTCTCACCTGGTATTTCCAGAGTCGGGGAAATGTCTGTCCTCAATGGCGTCTCTCTGCTCCCGTATGGGGTAGTGGACAGTGCAGGTGCTTTGGAGCAGGGTAAGGGGCTGGAATCTTCACTCTTTCACACTGTGACTGTGTGGTGGTGGTGGGGGGGTCGGGGAATGTCGGTGGCTTCTAGAAGCCAGAAAGGAAAGAGATGGACTCTTTCCTAGAGCCTGCAAAAGGAATGCAGGCCTGCCAATGCCTTTATGTTAATCCCAGTGAGACCCATTTCAGACTCCTGATCATATAACTGCAAGATAATGAATCTGTGTTGTCATAAGACCAGCCTGGGCAACATAGTAAAACCATGTCTCTACCCAAAAAAAAAAAGGTGGGGGAGGGAAGTGGTCTTTGGGGTGAAGGATCAAGGAAGGTTTCATTGAAGAAACACTTACCATCTCCTCTCATGTCTCCTTGGCCAACACACAGCCCTGCAAGAGAGTCTTTTGTGAGATGAAGTACCTGCCCGGTACTAAGAAAGTGTGTGGCAATTGGTTTTATTCTGAGTTAGGGTCTCACTCTGTCACCCAGGCTGGAGTGCAATGGCATGATCAGAACTCACCACGGTCTCGACCTCCAGGGCTCAAGTGATCCTCCCACCTCAGTCTCCTGTGTAGCTGGGACTACAGGCATTCGCCTCCACGCCCACCTAATTTTTTTGATATTTTGTAGAGATGGGATCTCGCTATGTTTCCCAGGCTGGTCTCGAACTCCTGGACTCAAGCGACCCTCCTGCCTCAGGCTTCCAAAGTGTAAGGATTATAGGCATCGGCCACTGCGCCCAGCCTAAGTGTGTGGCACAGGACATTAACACAAGTTGCACACAGACGTTGATGCCAGGTAGGTTCTTAGGGAAGAGGCTGGGATTGTGGGGAGTCCCACAACAAGAGACCCATCCTCAGCAGGAGCCTCTGGGATGGCTCCCAGGGTCAGGGCAGGATGACACGTGGACGGGGCAGGTACTTTGTCTCACGGAAGACTCTCTTGCAGGGCTGCGTGTTGGCCAAGGAGACATGAGGGGAGATGGTGAGTGTTTCTTCAATGAAAACTTCCTTGATCCTCACCCCAAAGACCCCTTCCCTCCTCCCTTTTTTTTATTTTTTGTAGAGACATGGTCTTACTATGTTGCCTAGGCTGGTCTTGAACTCCTAGGCTCAAGCAATCTTCCCGCCTTGGCCTCCCAGAGGACTGGGATGACAGGTGTGAGCCACCATGCCTGACCCTCCTCCTCCTTCTCAGATGGGCTTCCTGAGGGTCAGGAGTGAGTGCAGTGAGGTCTGGGCTCTGCTTCCCTGCAGGGTCTCTGCCCAAGCCCTCCCTTGTGGCCTGGCCCAGCTCGGTGGTCCCTCCCAAGAGCAACGTGATACTGCAATGCCAGACTCCTGCCAGGGATGTGAACTTTGTTCTCAGAAAGGGAAATTTTATTTTGAGTTCTTTGAAAGCATCTGTTTCTGTGGAGGGCCTGGCTGAATTTTACCTCACTGATATACAAGACAGTGATGCTGGCAAGTACACCTGTGAGTACCGCACATGGACGGTCCCCTACAGAACATCACAGGGCAGTGATGTCCTTCTACTGCTGGTGACAGGTGAGAAGAGGGTTCTTTAGGATGGCATATGGGGCACCAGGGATGAGGGAGAAAGCAGAGGAAGAGAAGGAGGATGGGATCCCTTCTCCAGTGTAGTCAGTGGGGCGGATAGAGAGAGAATGGATCAGAATTGAATGCCTGGGCCAGGTGTGGTGACTTAGGCCTGTAATCCCTGTCCTTTGGGAGGCGGAGGTTGGGAGATCATTTGAGCCCAGGGGCTTGAGACCAGCCTAGGCAACATAGCAAGACCTCGTCTCTCCAAAAAAATCAAAAAAGTTAGCTGGGTGTGGTGGCGCATGCCTGTAGTTCCAGCTACTTGAGAGACTGAGGCAGGAGGATCACCTGAATCCAGGAGTTCGAGACTGTGATGAGTCGTGATCATGCCACTGCACTTCAGCCTGGGCAAGAGAGTGAAATTCTGACTACAAAAAAAAAAAAAAGAGCCGAGCTTGGAGGCTCAGCCTGTAATCCCACGCCTTTGGGAGGCTGAGGTGAGTGGATTGCCTGAGCCCACGGGTTCGAGACCCACCTGGGCAGGTGAGACCTCATCTCTACAATAAATAAAAAATTAACCGGGCATGGTAGCATGCGCCTGTGATTCCGGCTACTCGGAAGTCTGAGGCGGAAGGATCGCTGGAGCCCAGCAGGTCGAGGCTGCGGTGGCCGGGAGCGGCCACTGCACTCCAGTCTGGGTGACAGAGTGAGACTCCAACTCAAAAAAAAAAGAATCGACTGCCTGGGTTTTTTCCAGGCCTTGTAGGAGGGAACTCCCCACCTTGGAGTTGGCAAAGAGTGAGCTCGGGGTCTTTGATTTATTCCAACTCCAGGAAAACAAGGGTGAGGGGTGCCCAGGCTTCCCCCATGACCTCAGACGCTACTTTCTCTTATAGGGATTATGCCTAAACCTACCTTCCAAGCCCACCAGAGTCGTATCATGACCCCAGGAGAGACGGTGACTCTGCAGTGCCAGAGGCCAGGCCATTTCATTGGATTTCACATGTTCGCTCTACTGAAGGCGGGGACCCCATCGCCTATCCAGTATTGGAACTCAGAGAAGAACAGGGTGGAGTTCTCCCTCCAGAACGTGACATTCAGGGACACCGGGAACTACAGTTGTGTATATCACCTGGCAACAGCCCCTTTCTGGGCCTCAGATCCCAGCACTCTTGAGATCTGGGTGACAGGTAAGGTTTTGCACTCAGGAGGATGACATCTGGATTACCTGCCAACCCTGTGACCTACAGGGAGGGTCTGTCTCCCCCACTGGGGGCTGGAAAAATCATTTGGGAAGGACCGAGTTAGGGCCAGGATTCTGTGGGATTGTGGGGCAAATCTTCTCAGACGGGTGGTGTGGGAGGTAGGGAATCGCTTAAAAGGAGGCTGGGACCTTCCCACCACAGATGACCAGATGTTCTCTGAAGGAGTTACAGTGGGGGATGGGATTTGTAATTCCTGATCCTGCTGAGGGAAAGAAGGTACAACCACAAAGTCTTTGCACATCTCAGGGGTGAGGAACCATTCATTTAGACTAAAGTGTGAATGACACCCCCTGGAGTGGTTCAGAAGGAGATTCACACAGAAGGAAGAGGAAGAATTCAAAGAGCCCAGGGGGTAGCTTTCTCTGACTTGGAGACTTCTAGAAAGAACTCTTTCTTTTTTTTTTTGAGTCAGGGTCTCACTTTACTGCCCAGGCTGAAGTGTAGTGGCACGATCAGAGCTCACCACAGCCACGACCTACTGGGCTCAAGAGATCCTCCCACCTCAGCCTCCCAAGTAGCTTAAACTACAGGCACATGCCACCGTGCCTGGCTAACCTTTTTTATTTTATTTTTTTGTAGAGACAAGGTCTCACTATGTTGCCCAGGCTGGTCTTGAACTCCCGGTCTCAAACCATCCTCCTACCTTGACTTCCCAAAGTGCTGGGATTACAGGCATGAGCCACTGTACCCAGCTCTTTCATTTTTAATAATACCCCACTACCATTGCTTGACCTAATCTTTTTTTTTTTTTTTTGAGTCGGAGTCTTACTCTGTCGCCCAAGCTGGAGTGCAGTGGCACGCTCACAGCCAACACAACCTTGACCTGCTGGGCTCAGGTGATCCTTCTGCCTCAGCCTTCCAAGTAGCTGGAACCACAGGTGTGCACCACCATGCCCAACTAATTTTTTGATTTATTGTAGAGACGAGGTCTTGCCATGTTGCCCAGGCTAGTCTCAAACCCTTGGTCTCAGGCAATCCTCTCGCTTCTGCCTCCCAAAGTGCTGGGATTCCAGGCGTGAGCCACCGTGCCAGGCCTGTTTGTTTTGAAAGGGCTGGTTTTGTTTTGTTTTGTTTTTGAGTCGAAGTCTCACTCTGTCATCCAGGCTGGAGTGTAGAGATGAGGTCTTGCCATGTTGCCCAGGCTAGTCTCAAATCCTTGGACTCAGGCAGTCTTCTCACTTCAGCCTCCCAAAGTGCTGGGATTACAGGCATGAGACATTGCGCCCAGCTAAGAGCTGTTTTTAACCCTTCTGAGTGAGGGCTGTTTTGAGGACTGGGTTTATATGGGGACAAGGAGGTAGAAGAGAAGTAGGAACCAGGTACCTTCCTCATGGTGTTAAATAACCCAGTGTCAAAGAGAAGACCAACCATAACTCCACAGGGCAGTAACCAAAGAGCCTAGAATTTCTAAAAAGCACATGGTGGGGAACTGGTGGTGTGTTTTCAGGGTCCCTGTGGACCCCTATGATCTTTAAAGCAGCATAAAGTTTATAAAAAGTTTGGGGCCAGGTATGGTGGCTCACGCCTAAAATCCTAGTGTTTCAGAAAGTTGAGGTGGGAGGATTGCCTGAGGCTGGGAGTTTGAGACCAGCCTGGGCAACATAGTGAGATTCTTGTCTCTATAAAAAATAACCAAAAATAAAAATTAGCCATGTGTGTTGGTATGGGCCTGTAGTTCCAGCTACTTAGGAGGCAGGAGGGTTGCTTGAGCCCAGATATTCGAGGCTTCAGTGAGCATCACTGTACTCTAGCCTGGGCAAGAGACCAAGACCCTGGCTATAAAAAACTTTTCTTTTTTTTTGGCTGGGCATGGTGGCTCATGCCTGTAATCCTAGCACTTTGAGAGGAAGATTGCATGAGCCTAGGAGTTTGGGACCAGCCTGGGCAACATAGCAAGACTCATCTCTACCAAAAAAAAAAGATAATTCTTTAAAATTAAAAAAACAAGTTTTGAAGTCAGGTGGAGCCAAATTAAAACTGTCATTCTGACATCTGCTGTCTGTGAGATATTAGGCAAGTCATTTCCTTGTATATGATTTTCTTATCAGTAATCTGGACATGACAATGCAGACACATGACCCGTACAACTTCTGTAAAAATTGAGGGAACATAGATAATCAACTATCATCACTGGCTTTGCTGTAGGTGTCTGCATTAGTCAGGATTAATTACAAGTGACAAAACCCTTAAAATAGCCCAAGAAAAATGAAATCTGTCAGATCATGGAGTTAAAGAAATAATTCCAGGAGATTTCCAACCTGATATTCTTGGGATTTTGAACTGGTTCATTCTTTTTGGGGGGCATTGTAGGATGTTTTCAGCATCCCTGGCCTCTACTCAGTATGTCTTCCCTTCCAGTTGTAATGACCCAAAATGCAGCCAGACATTGCCAAATGTCTGTGTGGGAAGCAAGGTCATGTCTGGCTGGGGGCCACTGGAGAGCTGAAAAGCAAATATGGGAAGTGCATGACTGCTACTTGGCTTCAAAATCTAGAACCAGACCAGGTGCAATGGTTCACGCCTATAATCCCAGCACTTTGGGAGGTCAAGATGAGAGGATTGCCTGAATCAACAGGTTCGAGATCAACCTGGGCAACTTGGTGAGACATCTCTCTACAGTAGATAATATAAAAAAAATTAGCCAGGCATGGTGATGTGTGCCTGTAGTTCCAACCATTTGGAAGGCTGAGGTGACCTTGAGCATGCTTCTGCACTCCAGCCTGGGCAACAGAGTGAGACTCCAACTCAAGAGAGAGAGAGAGAGAGAGAGAGAGAGAGAGAGAGAGAGAGAGAGAGAGAGCTGAGTTTTGAGCACAGGACTCTGACTCCAAAAACTAGAACCAGAATTGGCCAAGCATGGTGGCTCATACTTGCAATCCTAGCTACTCGGGAGGCTGAGACAGGAGGATCGCTTGAGGCCAAGAATGTGAGATCAGCCTAGGGACCACTGTGAGACTCTGTTTCTAGAAAAAATAAATAGCAAAATTAGCGGAATGTGGCAGTGTGTACCTATAGTCCCAGCTACTCAGGAGGCTGAGAAGGAGGAGGCCAGGAGTTTGAGTCCAGCCTGGACAACATAGTGAGACTTGGTCTCTACAAAAAAATAATAATAAATTAGCCAGGTGTTGTGTTGTGCACCTGTAGTTCTACCTACTCGGGAGGCTGAGGTGGGAGAATCACTTGAGGCCAAGAGTTTGAGACCAGTCTGGACAACATAATGAGACCCTGCCTCTACAAAAACAAAAAGATTGAAATTGAAAAAATGGAACCAGAGACCGAAATTCTGCCCGATGCATTTCCTCTCTGACACCTGTTTGTGGTGTTGTCAGGTCCACTCTCTTCCAGTCTGACACCTGTTTGTGGTGTTGTCAGTTCCACTCTCTTCCTCTACTCGGCAGGGAACATGGCTTTCAAGAACTAAGTGTGGAGGCTCATGAATTCTACTCCTGGAGAGTGACCCACCCTGTTTTGTTTTGGTTTTTTTTGATTCGGAGTTTCCCTCTGTCACCCATGCTGGAGTGCAGTGACACACTCATGGCCACCGCAGCCTTGACCTGCTGGGCTCAGGCAATCTTTCCACCTCAGCCTTCCAAGTAACTGGAAACACAGGCTCGCATCACCATTCCTGGCTAATTTTTTAATTTATTGTAGAGGTGAGGTCTTGACAAGTTACCCAGGCTGGTCTCGAACCCCGGGGGTTGAGGCAGGCAATCCTCTTGCCTCCACCTCCCAAAGTGCTAGGATTACAGGCCTGGGCCATCACACCCGGCCTCATCTTTTTCAGACTTGTCTTGTTACAAGACAAACAAATGGACAAGCAAACAAATGCTAGGGAAGACTGGGATTCTTTCTGGGTGACTTGGCCTCTGGATCAGTGATGAGGAAGGTTCCCTGCAAGAAAACCCAGCTCTATCTAGGGTTACATGAATGTAGAGGGGGAAATGAGCGGTTTCTAGAAGAAGCAGGGGTGTTATTCTTGGACCAGGAGAAGGTGTGGTCAGCAGAGGTGTTTGCTGCAGAGTCATGGACCGAAAACCAAAGACGGGAAACATCAGGGTCCCGTTGCTGATTTGGAGATCACTCCCCCCAAAGAACTCTCCAGTCCCAAATGTCAGTAGCGTCAAAGTTGAGAAGCCCTGATTTAGACCCACTGTCTATTTTCCAGTTGGGCATCATACTTCCTCCCATCCCAACTATGTCCCCAAACCAACAGTCATTTGAGATACGAGGTCTGACAATTAGGTTCGTGAACCATCCTAGAAAATGTGCTCCATACCTCATTACTGAATACCACTACAGTCACCTTCAAAGTCCTCCTCCTGGGAAGCTATGCAGCCATGCCAGTGCCTAGTCCACCTGTCAAAGCAGTTTTGGAACTCTTTTTTCTGAGGGTGGCCATCAGAGCTGTTGTTGTTACTTGTTGAGGTCTGACAATTAAGTTCGCAAACTTGTCACAGTGGACTTATGTGGGCAGCCCTGTACAAATCACTGTATTGAAGCACTCTCCCTCCTCACCTGATCTGGCCCCCAATGACTTTTTTCTTGCCCAAAGATAAAGGAAATATTGAAAGGAAGACATGTGATGTATTCCTGGTCAAGGACATTCAGGGTAATATGACGATGGGTCTGATGGCCATTCCAGAAAAGAAGAGTTCCAAAATTGCTTTGATGGGTGGATTAGGTGCTGGTGTTGGTGCACAGCTTCCCAAGGGAAGGACTTCGAGGGTGACCATAGTGATGGTCAGCAATGAGGTATGGAGTACTTTTTCTTTTCTTTCTTTTTTTTTTTTGAGTTGGAGTCTCACTTTGTCTCCCAGACTGGAGTGCAGTGGCCGCTCCCAACCACCGCAGCCTCGACCTGCTAGGCTCCGGCAATCCTTCCGCCTCAGCCTTCCAAGTAGCTGGAACTACAGGCACGCGCTACCACATCCGGCTAATTTTTTTTTTGATTTATTGTAGAGATGAGGTCTCACTCAGTTGCCCAGGTGAGTCTTGAACCTGCAGGCTCAGGCAATCCACTCAACTCAGTCTCCCAAGGCACAGGATTACAGGCTGAGCCACCGAACCTGGCTGGAGTACTTTTTCTAGGATGGGTTCGTGAACCTAATTGTCAGATCTTGTATATCTAGTTGTGATACTAGTTACCTCACCTGTCATCATCCGTCTTCCTGTAAGGTCACTTGTGGGTCTGTTTATTTCCCCCCCCTGTATTCCCAAGTTCAATTTCCCTCTAGTTTCCCCATCTGATTTCTTCAGAGTCAGGCATCTGACGGTTCATGGGGTTTATTCATAGCTTCTGAGCTGTGATCTTCCAACCTTAGCCTTCCGAGTAGCTGGGACTAAAGGTATGCATCCCTGTGCTTGGTTACTTTTTTTATTTTTATTTTTTTGAGTTGGAGTCTCACTATGTCACCCAGGCTGGAGTATAGTGGCATACTGCTCATGGCCACAGCAGTGTCGACCTGCTGGGCTCAGGCGATCCTTCTACCTCAGCTTTCCAAGTAACTGGAACCGCAGGCGTGTGCCACCACACCCAGCTACTTTTTTTGATTTATTGTAGAGACGAGGTCTTGCCATATTTCCCAGACTGGTCTCCAACCTGTGGGTTCAGTCCTCTTGTCTCTGTCTTCCAAAGTGCTGGGATTACAGGCATGTGCCACTGTGCCTGGCTTTTTTGATTTTTTGTAGAGACGGGGGTCTCACTATATTACCCAGACTGGTCTTGAGCTCTTGAACTCAAGTGATCCTCCTGAAGTGTTGGGATTGTAGGCATGAGCCACTGCGCCTGGCCAGCATCCCACTTCCTGCTGGTAGCTGTGAGGTAGAAGCTCCGACTGGCAGGACAGAGGAGTGAAGAACTGAAGTAAAACCACAGGGGACAGAGGAAATACAGGGTAGGGACCCTGTCAGTCCTTCTGCCTTCTCTGCAGCAGAGTTGAAGGAAGGGCCTTCAGAGGCCCGAGGTATTCGGTTCTTAGGCTTTGATCAGCTCCAGGAGGTGAAGCCCACACAGCTGTGAGTGCTCAAGGCAGTGAGGGCTGAGTCCGGGAGTCCCATCCACAGAGCTGCACAAGGCCTATGTGCCCCAGCCCTGGCTCTGCGACTCCCTGGCTGTGTTGCCATGAGCACGTCATGGAGCCTACTTGAGCTCTTGTTAGCTCATCTGCTAAGAAAGCAATGCTTGGTCGGGCTTGGTGGCTTAGTCTGTAATCCCCGCACTTTGGGAGGCCAAGGCGAGTGGATTGCCTGAGTCCACGGGTTCGAGACCAGCCCGGGCAACTTGGTGAGACCTCGTCTCTACAATTGAGAATCAAAAATTAGCCAGGCATGGTAGCGGTCGCCTGTAGTTCCAGTTATTTGGAAGACTGAGGTGGAAGGATCGCCTGAGCCCAGCAGGTTGACACTGGGGTGGCTGTGAGTATGCCTCTGCACTCCAGCCTGGGTGACGGAGTGAAACTCCAATTCAAACACACACACACACACACACACACACACACACACACACAGAGAGAGAGAGAGAGAGAGAGAGAGAGAGAGAGAGAAAGTAGTGCTCTTGCTCTCTCCTGGTCTCTCTGTGCAGTGGAGATCGAGTGTCTGCATGACCGAGGAGAGGATGGCGGATTAGGTACATGGTAGGTGCTCAGTACCTGCTCATGTGGGTTATTACCTGTGTGATCTCTGGAAGCACTGCAGAAAATAGCCAAGGTATGCCTACCCTAGAAATCATGGCCATTTCTAATTTAATCCTTTTCCTATCTATCTTGAGGATACTCATCAGCGGTGCTTGTGGCCGCAGCATTTATCCTGAGATAAGAAAAAAAAAGACAGAGAATTATAAAATATAGTAATTCCCTCCTCCTCCTCCTTCTTCCTCCTCTTTTTCTTCTTCTTCTTATTCTTCTTGTTCTCCTCCTTTTCCTTGTTCTTCTTGTTCTTGTTCTCCTTCCTCTTCCTTCTCCTCCTCCTCGTCATCTTCTTTCTCTTCCTTCTCCTCTTTCTCTTCTGCAATTCTCATTGGGATTAGAGACACGTTCTGTTTAGAAATAACTCCAAGAACAGTCTTTATATTTTATTTTCACATTGAAAACTCATAAGTGGGTCCTGTACATTTATTTATCACAATGCTACAAGGAAGGAATCTGCCACGGGAGGGAGGGAGCGGGGGAGGCACGTGTCATCACAAAGGGTATCTGATCCTAAACCAGGGGAAGTGAGGACCAACTGGAGGACCAAACTTCACCTACACGTAGACTACTTATGTACCTGATCCTGACTTGTACTCCACATCTCAATAATAAAATAGAGAGGGAAAAAAAAAACCAGAAAGAAAACCAGTCAGATTTGCTTCAGCCACAAAGAGCGTGTTTGTGTAAAATTAAGTGGACACGGCAATGAGCCGCACTTGTTTGTCCTAACCAGGTAAAAGGTTAAGAGAATTCTCCCACCCAGTCGCTTTGGCCAGGGTTCTCCAGTGATACACGACCAAAAAGATGTACACTCACATGCCACATTAGGACATTTTGGTCAACAACAGACTGCATATACAATGGTGGTTTCATAAGATTATAATACTGTGTTTTGACTGAACCTATTCTGTTTAGATACACAAATACTCACCATTGTGCTACAGTTGCCTACAATATTTAGTACAGTCAAGTGCTGTACAAGTGTGTAGCCTAGTAGTAATAGGCAATATCATGTAGCCTAGGTGTGCAGTAAGCTAGACCATCTAGGCTTGGCTAAGTTCACTCTATGATGTTCACACAATGATGAAATTGCCTAATGTTGCATTTCTCAGAAAGTATCCGACATTAAGTAACATGTAACTCTATATAATATATACACAGGGGGGTGTGTGTGTGTGTGTGTGTGTGTGTGTGTGTGTGTGTGTATAATATATATAGATCTATCATCTGTCTTCTATCTATCATCTGTCTATCTATCATCTACAAGGGGGACCACAAAAAAAAAAAGAATTCTCTTTTGGAGGGTGGGTCCCTTGTAGTACAGTCCTCCCCCACTAGGTAAGTGTTCTAAGAATTCATCAGCATCTGTGTACCAGCTAGCATTGTTGTGAGAGGCCGTGTTCAACGTCAGTGAATCTTTAAAAAATATTCTTTCAATGTGTTTGCCCATTTCATGATGAGTGACTTACAAGCACACCTGCCCACACCTCGCTGAGTGTTCAGCAGTTTTTGAACAAAAATGTCATGACCCCCATCCTCCACCCTCCCTAGTCACCCGATTTCACCTTCAGCAGCTTTTTGTTTGTTTGTTTCCCCTGTTGAAAAAAGTCCTCAAAGGGAAATGTTTTGCTGATGTGGAAGAGGGGAAACCAAACGTGGCAGAAACACTAAAAGGCATCACAATGGACAAGTTCAAAAACTGTCTTGAGCAGTGGGAAAATCATCTCGATAGGTATATTGCATCCAATACAGATTTATTTGAAGGTGACTGAAGTTTAAACATGTAAGAATAAATATTCAATTTTTAATAAATAAATTCTGGGTTTTTTTGGGTCCCCCCTCATATCTATCTATATATGTACGTAGAGAGATTTTAAGGATTTGGTCACTGAGATTGAAGCTGGCAAGTCTGAAATCTGCAAAACAGATTGGTGGGCTAGAGGACCCAGAGAAGAGTTGGTGTTGCAATTTCAAGTTCAAAGGCATTCTACAGGCAGAATTCCTTCCTCCGTGGGGGTCCTCAGTCTCTTCTTCTTCTTCTTTTTTTTTTTTTTTTTTTGAGACGGAGTCTCACTCTGCTGCCCAGGCTGGAGTTCAGTGGCAGGCTCACAGCTGCGGCAGCCTAGACCTCCTGGGCTCAGGAGATCCTATTGCCTCAGCCTTCCAAGTAGCTGGAACTACAGGCGCGCACCACCATGCCCGACTAATTTTTTGGTTTATTGTAGAGACGAGGTCTCGCCAAGTTGCTCAGGCTGATCTTGAACCCCTGGGCTCACACAGTCTTCTCACCTCTGCCTCCCAAAGTGCTGAGATGACAGGTGTGAGCCACCATACCCGGCTCAGTCTCTTCTCTTAAGGCTTTCAACTCATTGGATGAGGCAGACCCGCAAATGGGGGTCATCTGCTTCACTCAGGGTCTACTGCTTGAAAACTTAATCATATCTAAAAGATACCTTCATGGCAACACCAAGACTGGTGTTTGACTACACAAATCAGGTGTTGTAGTGTAGACAAATTGACATAACATTAACCATCACACCTGCCCACGACAGAGTCTTGGGTCCTTGGATAGAATCAGACATTTTTGGAGCCCCTTGTCTTTTTCCTGTGTCCCATTTTATTTCATTCCCTTTCCTAGACAGAACTAAAACTCTGGAAGTGGGGGACAGGGGAACACAACATTAATAAGGGTACCTGATTTCAAACCAGGCAAAGTGGGGACCAAAGGAAGGCCCAAACTTTACCTGTACAATGTACACCTGTATACCTAATCCTGAATTGCATCCCATATCTTCAAAATAAAATATACATTTAAAGAAATAACCAAAACTCAGAAAACTTTCCTTCTACAAACAAGCAAAGGAATTGATACAAATTTTCTCTCTTTTGAGAAATGTGAAAAATATTCTGAGGTCCAGGCTGCAGTGAGCTGTGGTTATGTCACTGCACTTCAGCCTAGGTGAGAGACCCTGACTCAAAAAAGAAAGACAATAAAAATATCTCAAAATAGAATAATAAAAACACAATCTTGCATCCACCAGCCAGAATTACAATTGTTCACACTTAGTCATATTTGTTCCAAGTTGCTTTTTTTCTACACACACACAAAAATAAAACAAAAATCCTCTTTTTCTCTCAAACGATTCACATTATTTTGTCTCCCTGGTAGAAACTTCTATCTTAAAGTTGTTATGTTGTCAATTTCGTGTGTGTTTTGTACTTGTCCTGTCTAGGCATGACTTTATAAACAATATATAATTTTAAATTTATACATGGATGCTATAATATTGTGATTTTTGTTTTGCAAATTGATTTTTTTAACTCGAGACTTCTGCCTTCTAGATAAAACTAAAGAAACGAATTGTTCTCAGACAGAAGGAGCAAGATTAGGTAAGAGAAGAATAATACTTCTCAGGACATAGAGTCATTCAGACATGAGATGAGTCGTCCTCGTGAAGCAATGACACAGACATTTCTTGAGGATGTTTATCTATATTTTGGAGATGCCTGAAGAGTGAGGTTAAAAACAAGGTCTTGAGTGGTGGGTAGGGTTGCAGTCACAGTTTGTCTGCTCGGGAGTTGAGTGACTAGAAATCTTACTTCAACTCTTGAATCTTGGCTTCCTTATCTGTAATATGAGCCTCTCTCTGCCAGGCAACTTATCGGTATGAGAAAGATGTACCAAGGTCTCTAGCACATAATAGTAACTCAGTCAATTGTAGACATGTTTAGGCATCCGAACATGCTTAAGAGCCAGGCGTGGTAACTCATGCCTGTAATCCCAGCACTTTGGAGGCTGAGGCAAGAGGATTGCTTGAGTCCAGGGGTTTGAGATCAGCCTGGGTAATGTAGTGAGCCTCTGTTCTACAAAATTAAAAACAAAACAAAACAAAATGGCTGAGTGTGGTGGCTCATGCCTCTCATCCCAGAACTTTGGGAGGCAAAGGCCAGAGGATTGCCTGAGTCCAGGAGTTTGAGACCAACCTGGGCAACACAGTGAGACCACGTCTTTACAATAAATCAAAAAATAGCCAGTTGTGGTGGGGTGTGCCTATAGTTCCAGCTACATGGAAGGTTGAGGTGGAAGGATCACCTGAGCCCAGGAGGTCGAGGTTGTGGTGGCCATGAACGTGCCACTGCCATGAACGTGACAGAGTGAGATTCTGACTCAAAAAAGTAAAACATAAATAAAGAAAGAACATGCTTAAGGAAACCAACTAGCTCTCATTTGCTATCTCAACGCCAGGAACCCCTGGGATCGTCATCGTTGTCATCCTGACCTTAATCTTCCTCCTCTCAGCCTTTCTCATCTACAAATACGCCCGGTGTAGTAAGTTCAGAAAGACAGTGGCTAAGCCTTTTGGGGACATGGGTGAAAGAACGAGGAAGCTAACTTCTCAGGGCTAATCCTCTCTCCTTCTTTTCTTATCCCTAGGAGCGGCTCCTGACAAGATGACCGAAAGGTAGAGTTTCTCAGACCATCTCGTCAGCCAGTACTTGACACTCCCTCCACCATTTTCTTGACCACCCAAGGCCGCTTTCCCACCTCATCCTTCCACATGTCCCTGGCCAGCTCCCACCCCCGCCTCCAGGTCTCTTTCTGGGTGCCATGCTCTCATGACCATCCTGCACATCTCACCGATTCTCCTTGGATTCTTTCCCCATGATCCACACTGCCCCGACCCCTCCTCCCCCTCAGTTCTTGAGACCTGTCCAAGTATCTGAGTTCCGTGGAGAGCCTGGGAGGGCCACATGAGCTGGAATGGGCGGAGGGACTCTGGTTTACTGAGGCATGTGCCGTGACCTTGTTTTGCATCCCGCGCACCCTCCCCCCGCCACCCACCATGGCCTCGGTTTCTCTCTCCAGTTTCCTTCCTGTCCCGTGCTTCAATTCACTTTGCTTCTCTCTCTCAGCTCCCCTTCTTCCAAGGGACCAGAAGAAGAAGGAACAGGTAACCAACTGGAAGAGCAGGTGGTGTGGACACACATGCGTGGGTGCTTGTGCGTGTGTGGTGAGTGTGTATTGGAGCATGTTTTGCATGCATGGGGTGCACATATGTATGCTCTTTGTGTGTTGCATGTGTGTTTGAGGGTGTATATAGGAACAAATGTACATGGTGTGTTCATGCATGTGTGCACAAGAACATGCACACACAACACATGCATGCATGTGTGCAATGCATATGTGCGTAAGCTTGCCTGTGTATATTTGTGTGTGTAAGTGTGTGTGCATGTGTGTGAGTGTGTAGTGTGTTTATGTGTGTATATGTGACTATGCATGTGTGTTTTTGCAAAGTGTTATGTGTGTGTGAGTGTGCATGTGTGTTTCTGTGTATACTGCAAGCATGAGTATGTGCTTGTGTGTTTATGTGTATATGTGTGTTTAGGTGTGTGCCTGTGTGCTTATGTGTGTGGGAGTGGCTATGCATGTGTGTATGCAAAGTGTTATGTATGTAGGTATGAGTGTGTGTGTGTGGTATGCTTATGTGTGTATGTGTGACTATGCATGTGCGTCTTTGCAAAGTGTTATCTGCGTATGAGTGTGCATGTGTGTTTCTGTTTCTGTGTGAGTATGCATGTATGCATGTGCAAGTGTGTATATGAATGTGCCTGTGTGTTTATGTGTATAGTATGACTGTGCATGTGTGTGTTTATGTGTGCATGTGTGGTTATGCATGTGTGTGTTTGCAAAGTGTTTGTGTGAGTGTGCATGTATGCATGTGCAAGCATGCATATGTGCCTGTGTGTCTGCGTGTGTATAGGTGTGTGTATGTGTGTGCTGTAAATATACATGTGTGCATATGCAAGCAACCATATGTGCTTGTGTGTTTCTGTGTGAGTGAGCATGCATGCATCTATGTGCAAGCATTCATATGTGTATGTGTGACTATGCATGTGCGTGTTTGCGAAGTGTTATCTGCGTATGAGTGTGCATGTGTGTTTCTGTGTGTATGTGTGAGTGTACATCTATGCATGTACAAGCGTGTGTATGAGTGTGCTTGTGTGTTTATGTGTATAGGTGTGAGTGTGCGTGTGTGTGTTTATGTGTGCATGTGTGACTATGTATGTATGTGTTTGCAAAATGTTATGTGTGTGAGTGTGCATATATGCATGTGCAAGCATGCGTGTGTGCTTGTGTGTCTGTATGTGTATAGGTGTGTGTGTGTGTATTGTAAATATGCATGTGTGCATATGCAAGCAACCATGTGTGCTTTTGTGTTTCTGTGTGAGTAAGCATGCATGCATGCATCTGCAAGCATGCATACATGTATGTGTGACTGTTCATGTGTGTGTTTGCAAAGTGTTATATGCATATGAGTGTGCATGAGTATTTTTGTGTGTATTGTGAGTGAGTGTGCATGTATGCATGTGTGAATATGTGTGTATGTTTGTTTATGTGTATAGGTGTGAGTGTGCATGTGTGTGTTTATGTGTGTATATGTGACTATGCATGTGTGTGTTTGCAAAGTGTTATCTGTGTGAGTGTTCATGTGTGAGTGTACATGTATGCATATGCAAGCATGCATGTATTCTTGTGTGTTTGCATGTGTATAGGTGTGTGCATGTGTGTGGTGAATATACATGTGTGTCTATGCAAGCATGTGTGCGTGTGTGTTTCTATGTGAGCGAGCATGCATGCATGCATGTGCGAGCATGCATGTGTGCTTGTGTGTTTCTGTGCATATGTATATGCATGTGTGAGTGTCTATGCATGTTTGGGTGTGTGTGTATGACAATGCACGTGTGTGTGTAAAGTGTTATGTGTGCAGGTATGAGTGCACACGTGTTTGCACGTGTGTGTGTGTATGTGTGTGTGTATAGACCTTGCCCTGGTGCCTGGGATGAAGTAATGGCAGACTCTCCTTCCTCCAGAAGCAATTGCAGCCCTGAAAAGCTGGTCGCCTGCCTCGGTGAGTTCCCATCAGTTGTGAGCCCCTTCTCATTCCAGGCTCTCTGTCGCCCAGCCTCTAGTTTTGCCAGTGGCTTTCATATTTCCCCAACCCTTTCTCCGGGATCTGAACTCTTTGACATCTTTTCAGCCCATGACTGACCAGGCACCTTCAGCCCATGACTCCTCCTTCTGAGGACATGTCCCCATTTGAAACACTGGACGAACAACACCTTTTGCGTTGGCTGGGAAGGATGAATGGTTCACGGGCTGGCTTAATGCTCTGACAGCCACAGAGTGGCCACTCACCTTGTAGCTACTGTTACTAAAACTCCCTGTGTAACCTCAGACAAGTGACTTTCCCACCCTGAACCTCACCTTCTTCATCTGTGCAATGGGGATGATATACCCCACCTCTGGGTGCTAGTGTGAAAATATGGTAGGATCCTTCTACAAAGAACCTACCCCAATGTGCACCACAAAGTAGGTCCCACATACATTATTAGAAGTAGTTATTAATATTAACACTCATTTTTTTCCTTGCAATTCTATTTTTTTAATTACAGTAAAATTCGCTTAATATGGCCAGGCATGGTGGCTCACGCCTATGATCCCAGTGCTTTGGGAGGCAGAGGTGAGAGGATTACCTGAGCCCAAGGGTTTGAGACCAGCCTGGACAACATGGTGAGACATCATCTCTACCACAAATCAAAAAATTAGCTGGGCGTGGTGGCACATGCCTGTAGTTCCAGCTACTTGGAAGGCTGAGGTGGAAAGATCGCCTGAGCCCAGCAGGTCGAAGCTGTGGTGGCTGTGAGCGTGCCATTACACTCCAGCCTGGGCAACAGAGTGAGACTCCAACTCAAAAAAAAAATTCACGCAACATAAAATTCATCATTTCAACATGTGCACATCAGTAATATCTAGCATATTCACAACGTTGTGCAAAGATCACCATTATCCAGTTCCAGAACACTTTCATCATCCCCAAAGGAAACTCCACACTGTTTGAGCAGTCATTCCCCATTTGCTCCTTCCCCCTCCCATCCCCTGGCAACCACCAATCGGCTTTTCGTCTCTCTGGATTTGTCTATTCTGGACATGTTCATATTTTATTTTTTCAGTCGGAGTCTCACTCTGTTGCCCAGGCTGGAGTGCAGTGACATGCTCAAGGCCATTGCAGCCTTGACCTGCTGGGCTCAGAAAATCCTTCGGCCTCAGTTTTCCAAATAGCTGGAACCACAGGCAATTGCCACTATGCCCAGCTAACTTTTTTATTTATTGTAGAGCCGAGGTCTCGCCAAGTTGCCCAGGCTGGTCTCGAACCCCTGTACTCAGGCAATCCTCTCGCTTTGCCTTCCAAAGCGCTGGAATGACAGGTGTGAGCCTCTGTACCCGGTGGCATTTTCATATTAAAACTTAATTTGATAGCTGTTCTTATGTATTATCTGTCACTGCGTAACAAGTGACCCCAAACTTTAGTGGCTTAACGCAATGGCATTGATCATCTCTAAGTATCTGTAAGTCAGGAATTGGGGTGTGGCTTAGCTGAGTCCTTTTTCTCTGGGTCTCCCAGAAATGACAAAGGTGTGGGCCAGGACTGCAGTCATGTTAAGGCTCCCCCAGGGGACAACTTGTCTCCACACTCACTCAGGGTGCCCTTGGCAGGATTTGGTTCTTTGCAGGCTGTTGCCTGGCAAACACCCTCAGTACCCTGCCACATGAGCCCCTCCACAGGGAAGCCCATAGCAGGGCTGCTGGCTTCATCTGTGTGAGGAAACGAGGGCAAAATTGAGAAGTACCAGCAAAAGGGAGGTGACAGTCCTCTGTCAATCAGTCTTGGACAGGGCTTCCCATCTCTTGCTGCGTTCTTTTCACTAGAAAAAAGTCACTAGGTCCAGGTGACACTCAGTGGCTGGGACCACACAGGGACTTTAATAGCAGGAGGCTCATGGGAACCATCTTGGAAAGCCATCAACCACATTGTTTTATTTGTTTGTTTGTTTGTTTGTTTAGAGTCAGAGTCTCACTCTGTCTCCCAGGCTGGAGTGAACTTGCATGATCACAGCTCACCACAGACTTGACCTCCTTGGCTCAAGCAATTCTCAGGCTCTCGAGTAGCTGGGACCACAAGTGTGCGCCATCATGCTCCACATTTTTTTCTTTTCTTTTTTTTTTTTGGAGAAATGAGGTTTCACTATGCTGCCCAGGCTGGTCTTGAACTCTTGGGCTCAAGTGATCCTCCTGCCTCGGCCTCCTAAATTGTTGGGATTAAGGTGCATGTCATCACATCTGGATCATTAAAAAAATTTTTTTGTAGAGATGAGGCTTTGCTATGTTGTCCAGGCTGATCTTGACCTCCTGGGCTCAAACAATCCTCCAGCCTAGGCCTCCCAAAGTGCTGGGATCATAGGCATGAGCCACTGCACCTGGCCACATTGTTCTCTTTTCTTTTCTTTTTTTTAAAGCAAGATTTATGGAGAGGACAGAAAAGATCCCAGAGTGGGGGGGAACCTGAGGGGATTGCCTCTGGTGGCATTGTTATGGTAAATCTTTGCAATCAAATACTCCTCCATAGACTGTATCCTTTTCTTCTTCCTCACCTCCAGGATGAAGGATCTCAGGTCTCAAGAGCTGAGGAAAACCATGGAGTGACTTATGCCGAGTTGGACACCAGAGCCCTAACTGAGGTCCCTTCCAGCCAGACAAAGCAACCTCTGGAAACCTGTGTATACTCGGTCCTGAAGACATAGCCAGAAGAAGACCCGGAGCCTGGGAAGGAAGGACTTTTGATGAGGGATGAGGGGATGGGGCAGAGGCCACATGGGGGACTAGGCAAATGGGGACTCCTTTCCTCAAATCCCACTGAGAACTTGTCTTTTTCTTTAAAAAAAATTTCTTAAAATGAGAAGCATGATTTACATAGAATAAAATGCACAAATCCGTAGTGCACAACTCGGTGACATGCTACAGCTCGGTCTCCACTCTTTCTATCACCTATCTATCTTCTCTATCTAACATCATCTATTTAGCATCATCATAGATCATCTATCTATGTACCTATTGTCTATCATCTATGTATCATCTGTTTCTATCATCATTGTCATCTATCATCTATCTTTCATCTGCCTACCTATCTAATCTATCTATCTATCTAACATCATCATCTGTTTATGTACTTATTCTCTATTTATCATCCATTGTCTGTCTCTATCTATCTATCTATCTATCTATCTTCTTCCTCCTCCTCATCGTTATCTATTATCTATCATCATCTATTTATCATCAATTTATCTGTCATCTATCTGTCATCATCATCATCACCTATTATCTATCTATAATCATCTATTTATCTATCATCTATCTATCATCATCGATTATCTATCATCTGTCATTATCATCTATTATCTATCATCTATCTATATATCATCAATTTATCTATCATCTATCTGTCATCGTCATCTATTATCTATCATCAATTTATCTATCATCATCTATTATCTACCATCTATCTGCCTATCATCTATCTATATATAATATCATCTATTATCTATCATCTGTCTATCATCAATTTACATATCATGTATTTATATATATAAAATATCATCATTATAATCATCTATTATCTATCATCAATTTATCTATCATCTAGCATCATCACCTATCATCTGTCATCTATTCTCTATCATGTCTCTATTATCTATCATCATCATCATCTATTTACCTATCATCTATCTACATGTCATCTATCAATCATCATCATCTATCATCTATTTATGTGCCTATTGTCTATTATCTGTCATCTGTCTATATCTATCATCATCATCATCTATATATCTATCTTACCTAACATCATTTATCTATCATTATCATCATTTATCATCTATCTAGTACCTGCTATCTACTATCATCTCTCATCTGTCTGTATCTATCTATCTATCTATCTATCTATCTATCTATCTATCTATCTATCTATCTCGCTCACTTAGTATAACCACCATCCTGCTAAAAATATAGAATCTCACAAGCACTTCATAAAGTTCCTTTGTGACTCTCTTCAGTCAATTTCCACTTCTTTCTTTTCTGGCTTTTATCACAGATGAGTTTTGCCTGTTCTTAAACTTTATACAAATATAATTATACCACAGGCACTATTCTATTTTTTCTCTTTTTCTCTCAGAGACAGGGTCTCACTATGTTGCCTAGGCTAGAGTGCAGCAGCTGTTCACAGGCGCGATCCCACTACTGACCAGCACTGGAGCTTGACAGCTTCCAAAGAGGTTATACCATTTCTTGTTACCTTTTTGATATGTGTTCAGTGCCTTTTTTTTTTTTTGAGTCAGAGTCTCACTCTGTCGCCCAGGCTGGAGTTCAGTGGTATACTCACAGCCACCGCAGCCTCTACCTGCTGGGCTCAGGCGATCCTTGCGCCTCAGCCTTCCAAGTAGCTGGAACTACAGGTGTGTGCTACCATGCCCAGCTAATTTTTTGATTTATTGTAGAGACAAGGTCTCACCAAGTTACCCAGGCTAGTCTCAAACCCGTGGGCTCAGGTAATCCTCTCGCCTCTGTCTCCCAAAGTGCTGGGATTACAGGCATGAACCATTGTGCCTGGTCTCAGTGCCTTTCTTTACTGCCAATCTTGTTTCTACGTCCTTTTCTCCACAAAGGCCATCACCAAAACAAATCATGCCTGACACTACACCTGGCTAATTTTTTTTTTTAATTTTCAAAGAGAAGAGTTCTTGCTATGTTGCTTAAGCTGGTCTCGAACACCTGGCTTTAAGCAATCCTCCCATCTCAGCCTCCCAAAGTGCTGGGATGGCAGGCATGAGTCACCACGCCTGGCCATGGTGCATTTTATGAACACGAAATCTCTATCTCTGCCATCCTCTCAGACCCTGTGCTGTGTGTCTCTTCATTAAGATGGTTCTGACTGTATCCTTTATAATAAAATTTAAAAATGAAATAAGATAAAACTTCCCCATGACCTCACACAAGCTTGTGGGCTGGGGATCAAGAGGCTGAGTGAGCATTCACTGCGGCAAACAGACCCTCAAATGTCCTCCAATGGTCCTCATTCCTTGTATTCCTGCCTCTTGGGAATCCCTCTGCTTGCTCACCTACAGAATATCGCAAAGGAGATTGGATGTCTCTTTAGAGACTATGTTACATAAGACAGCAGCCAGGTGCAGTGGTTCACACCTGTCATCCCGGCACTTTGGGAGGCTGAGGTGGGAGGATCGATTGAGCCAAGGAGTTTGAGACCAGCTTGAGCAATATGGAGAGACCTCTTCTCTACAAAAAATAAAAATATTAGCCGGGCGTGGTGGCGTGCATCTATGGTCCCAGCTACTCAGGAGACTGAGATGGAAGGATCACCTGAGCTTAGGAGGTTGAGGCCATAATAAGCCATGATCATGCCACTGCACTCCAGCCTGGGCGACAGAGCGAGACCCTGACTCAATAAATAAATGAATGAAAATAAAATGAGATGGTGACTTCCACCATTTTAGCAGACCCTCTTGATTGCCTTCTTGGATGGTGAGCTGCATAAAGTAAGATACCATGACGGAGAAACCCACAAGGCAAGGAACTAAGGATGGCCTCCAGCCAGGGGGAAGCTAAGCCCTCAGTCCAATAGTCCTCAAGGAGTTGACTTCTGCCAACTACTGTGTGGGCTTGTGTTGAATAATAAAGGATTTGATCTGAAACCAGCCAAAGTGGAGACCAAAAGGGAGGTCCAAACTTTACCTGTATGATGTCCACTTGAATACCTAATCCTGACTTGTACCCCACATCCTTAAAATAAATAAATAAATAAACAAACAAAATTTTAAAAAATAAAATAATAACAGAGGATTTGGCAGGCCTTTGTCCCTGATTCCTGGGAGGTAACCTCTAAATTCTTGGAATTTCCTAACAGCAGGAGTGTCTTTGTTATTCATGGTAAGTCCCTTGGACCAAACCTGAGTTTATGCTAATGAGTGACCCCAGGATGGGTGCTAGCCAAATCAGAAACACCAACCATGTGATTAGAAGGTTGGGGGTTCGAGTTTCCCAATCTCTGGGAAAGAGAGGGAAGCTGGAGATGGATTCAGTCACGGGCCAATTATTCAATCAACTGTGCCTGTGTAATTAAGCCCCAATAAAATCTCTGGACACCAAGACTCCGAGGAGCATCCTGGTTGATGATGCACTTTTTTTTGTTTTTGAGCTGAGGTCTAGCTTGGTCACCCAGGTCAGAGTGCAGTGGCATGATCGTGGCTTACCACAGCCTTGATTGCTCAAGCAATCCTACCACCTCAGCCTCTTGAGTAGCTGGAACTACAGGCACATGTCACCATGTCTGGCTAAATAAAAACATTTTTTTTTTTCATAGAGAAGAGGTCTTGCTATGTTGCCCAGGCTGCTCGCAAACACGTGGCCTCAACTGATCCTCCCACCTCAGTCTCCCAAAGTGCTGGGATTATGGGTATAAACTACCACACTTGGCTATGATGCATTTTTTTAAAAATTGGAATCTCACTTTGTTATTCACGGCCACCGCAGCATTGACCTGCTAGGCTCAGGGGATCCTTCTGCCTCAGCCTTTCAAATAGTCAGAACTGCAGTCGTGTACTACCTCATCTGGCTAATTTTTTGATTTATTGTAGAGACAAGTTCTCACCAAGTTGCCCGGTTGGTCTCAAAACCCTGGGCTCAGGCAATCCTCTCATCTTGGCCTCCCAAAGTGCTGGGATTATAGGTGTGAGCCACAGGGTACACCCTGCCCATGGTGCATCTTATGGCCACAAAATCTCTGCATTTGGAGACCTCTTAGAAACTGTGCTGTGTCTCTTCTTTAACCTGGTCTCCTTTATAATAAAATCATAATCAAAAGTTCGGTGCTTTCTTGAGTTCTTTGAGTCATCCGAGCAAATGATTGAGCCTGAGTGGGCAATAAGAACCTCTGAATTTTTAGGCAGTTTGTCAGAAGTGCAGGTGACTTGGGAACAACGGAGTGTGTTGCTAACATCTGAAGTGAGGGTGATCTCATGAGTCTTCACTTAACCTGTGAAGTCTTTGCTAACTCCAGGCAGTCAGTGCCAGAATCACATTGTAGTGTGGAAGTGGATTCTTCCCCAGGTGTCTTTTCAGATTAGACTCCAACTCTGGCCAATGCCTTGATTGCAGCTCATAAAAGCTCCTGCTAGTCTGTACTTGGGCTCCTAGCATACAGAGGCTCTGAGATAAATAAATGTGTGTTGCTTAAGCCACTAAACTTGTGTAATAGACAGCAATAGATAATTCATATATTCACTCAGACTCTCTTGTGCACCTTTCTTCTTGTCAGAGTCTCACTCAGATGTCCAGGCTGGAGTACAGTGGTACAATCACAGCTCACCACAGCCTCAACCTCCTGAGCTCAAGCAATCTTCCCACCTTGGCCTCCCAAAGTGCTGGGATTATAGGTGTGAGCCACTAAGCCCGGTCTGTTTTTTATTTTTAATTTTTTTGTCAGAGTCTTACTCTGTCACCCAGGCTGAAATGCAGTGGCATTATCACGGCTCACCGCAGCCTTGACCTCCTGGATTCAAATGATCCGCCAATGTCAGCCTCCCAAGTGGCTGGGGCTACAGGCTCATGCCACTATTCCTGACTCATTTTTTTATTTTTTTTTATTTTTGGTAGAGATGATGTCTTGCTATGTTGCCCAGACTCGTCTTGAACTCCTGGGTTCAAGCAATCCCCCTGCCTCCTCCTCCCAAAATGCTGGGATTACAGGCATGAGCCACAAAGCTGGGCTTTTTTTTTTTTTGTCAGAGTCTCACTCTGTCACCCAGGTGGAAGTGCAGTGGCATAATCATGGCTCACTGCAGCCTTGACCTCCTGGGTTCAAGTGATCCTCCCATCTCAACCTCCCAAGTAGCTGGGGCTACAGGTGTATGCCATCACGTCTGGCTAATTTTTTTATTTTTATTTTTTTTTTAGAGATGAGATCTTGCTATGTTGCCCAGACTGGTCTCGAACTCCTCCTGGGCTCGAGCAATCCTCCCCCCTCCACCTCCCAAAGTGCTAGAATTACAGACATGAGCCACTGCACCTGGCCTCTTGTGCACCTTTCTTTAGAATGATGTCTGAGGCAAGAAAAAACATCTTTCCCACTGAAGGGTGAGATCGAGAGAGAGTGCAGGGATTCTCTGGAAAGAGAATGACCTTTTGAGCCAGAGCTGAGTTTCAGTTTCTGCACCTTCTCCTCTTTCTGTGTCCCTCGGCAAGGAAGCCTACTTTGCAGGGCCTTGACTTGCATAGCCACTGCTAACTTTGCCCACATAGATCTTTTTTTAAAAATGGCAGAAGACAGATTAGTCAAGATTAAAGATGCAACTGACAAAGAAACTTAGTTATTTCTGTGGCATACAACAAGTTAACGTAGTCATCGTAATGATGACTCATAGCATACACCAAGACATTTCAGAATTTTTAAAAGTTTATGTAAGTTTGGGATCCATATAAATAACACTTTTATACAAACAGAACACAAAGAGGGTTAAACACCAGTTGTTGTTTGCCAGGGCTGCCTGCATAATTTTACCATATCAAATAAGCCTAATATGTCTCTTTTGGACTTTCAAGGAATTCTATCTGTATGGCCAAGTTAGTTGCCCCCCAAAATCTTTACCAAATGCAATCTGTCAGGAAGCACACCTGTTTATTTGGATGGTGAAGCTGGCAAGTGGTCAATATGTAGGTAAATTTACATTTCAGAGATGTAAATATTTGCCTTCCTAGAGATAAACATTAGAGTGATTCAGAAACCTGATATTCAAGAGAAGTTCCAAGAAAACTCAGACTTTATAAAAAAATTGTGTATTTATTCTTTTTTTTTAACTATAAAGATGTGGGGTACAATTCAAGGTTAGGTATACAAACGTTGATTATGTAGGTACCCTTGTTGATGAGGTATGCCCCTCCCTCTCCTAGCAGTTTCCCTCAACTGCCAATCCCACTCCCACTCCCCCTTTTTTCTTTGGAGTCGGAGTCTCACTCTATCACCCAGGCTGGAGTGCAGTGGCACGTTCATGGCCACCGCAACCTCAACCTGCTGGGCTCAGGCGATCCTTCTGCCTCAGACTTCCAAGTAGTTGGAACTACAAACACATGCTACCATGCCTGGCTAATTTTTTGATTTATTATAGAGACAAGGTCTCACCAAGTTGCTCAGGTTGGTCTTGAACCCCTGGGCTCAGGCAATCCTCTTGCCTCTGCCTCTCAAAGTGCTGGGATTACAGGCTGAACCACTGAGCCCAGCCTGTGTGTTTATTTTTACACATTTAAAATTCAGTCATCTTCCAAGTACGCTCTGTTTGATGCAATACACCTACCAAGATACTTTTTCCACTGCTCAAAACAGTTTTTGAGCTCGTCCATTTGGATACCTTTTAGTGCTTCTGTTGTCTTTTGTTTCACCTCTTCCACATCGGCAAAACATTTCCCTTTGAGGACTTTTTTCCACCCAGGGAAATGAAAAAAAGTCACTGGGGTGAGATCAGGACAATAGAGAGGGTGGGACATGGGGATCATACCATTTGGGGTATAAAACTGCTGAACACTCAGCGAGGTGTGGGCAGGTGTGTTGTCACGGTGGATGAACCAGTCACCTGTTTGCCACAACTCAGGACATGTCTTCTACAATGCAGCCATTCACAAGCATGCTAGCTGGTACACTGATGCTGATGGGTTCCTAGAACACTTACCTAGTAAGGGAAGCCTGTATTACAAGGGGGTCTGCCCTCCAAAATAAAATTACATTGTTTTGGGTCTCCCTGTGTAGAGGAAAAAGAAATAGAAGCTTGCAGATTTGTGACTTTTGAGACCCACTGACTAAGAGTTTATGAGACACAGAAAATTTCAAGGTGTCTAAAATGGCCTTAAGTAGGAACCATGCCCTCACAAAGTCACTGTAAATCCTAAGGAATTTGGTTTAGTACCATGCAGGATAGCTATTCAAGAACTGAATTGGTCTAAGATATTTTGCTGACATTAACAAGGTACTCAGGTGATACTGACTTGGGTCATGGAATGAAACATACTCATTGCTTTGTAACCAATTCCAGGACAGGATTGCACCAACCTGTTAGCTTTGTTTACTGGTAATAGTGAGAGTGAAAATTTACACTTGGTCTTGTGAAACCCCCAAAGGGCTCTGATATCCCAACAGGTAATGTAGCAAGAAAAATGTCAACGTGACCATCACAGTTTGAGGAACTCCAGCCAAGAATTCACAGCCAAGAATTCAGGTTGCACTTCCGGGTTCTGACATGTTCTGTGCATGTGTTTGATTGTTACTGAAAAGAGAAAAACATGCAGCACTGAAAGTGGGAAGTGGCACATTCTTGATGTCTTGAGATCACTTTTGGCTAGAATGCATCCTTATTTGAGTGTTGTTTGGTTGCTTGCTGTGCTGAATTATTTTCTTGCAATACACTTTAGATTTGTCAGCATTGACATTTTAGGTTTGTTTTTATTGGCATCTTTGAGGTTTTTTGTTTTTGTTGTTTTGAGTAGGAGTTTCACTCCATCACCCAGGCTGGAGTATAGTGGCATGCCCATAGCCACTGCAGCCTCGACCTGCTGGGCTCAAGCGATCCTTCAGCCTCAGTCTTCCAAGTAGCTAGAACCACAGACACGTGCCGCCATGCCTGATTGATTTTTTTATTTTTTGTAGAGATGAGGTCTCACCAAGTTGCCCAGTCTGGACTCGAATCCCTGGGCTTGGGCAATCTTCTTGCCTCTGCCTCCCAAAGTGCTGAGATGACAAGCATGAGCCACTGCACCCAGCTTGTTTTTTGTTTGTTTGTTTGTTTGTTTTTTGTTTTTTAAGAGAGTATCTTGCTCTGTCAACCAGGCTGGAGTACAGTGGTCCTATCATAGATCACTGTAGCCTCTAAATCCTGGGCTCAAGAGCTCCTCCCAAACAGCTAGAACTAAAGGTGTGTGCCACCATCCCTGCCTATTTTATTTTTATTTTATTTTTTTTAGAGAGACAGGGTCCCAGCCCAGGCTGGTCTTGAACTCTTGGCCTCAAATGATGCTTCTATCTTGGTCTTCCAAAGTACTGAGGTTTCAGGCATATGCCAGTGCACCTGGCCTCTTTGAATGCTTTGAATCTTGAATGATTTCAGGTCAAGTAGTGGTATACTCAACCTATTTTTCTTTCTCTTTGAGTAGGCAGGTAAAAGTCATTTTCACTTTACATGCCATGAGTTATTTGTAAAAAGCGATTAGAAGGTGATTTTTGAAGTTAGAAAAGTTTGCACAGCCAAACACTGGGCACCAGTTTCACTGCTCAAGGGAGAGAGGCCTTGTTAGAAGCCTAGACCTCGCCTGCATGCAATTTACTTATGAAGTAAAGCCTCACATGTACCCTACAACTCTAAAATAAACTAGAAAAGTTTGTTAGCTTTTATGCTAGTATTGGTTAAATACTCACTTTCCAGTTACATCAATCATTTTGTTTTTTAGGAATTTACTTAGAAAACATCACTTTAATGGGTGTTTCACAAGCTTTGGCTCATCGTATGAATATGCATTGACTAGCTTAGAAAGAGATTGTGATTTTTTTACTAAGGCTCACAAAAAACTATTTAAGTTTATAATTTAGGTTCCTATACTCACTTCCCTGTAGATGCTTCTCAACTTAAATATGAAGGTACTTTGATTGTAGCACAAAACCTTTGTGGTCTGATCTGATGACACATGCTATTTTTTTTTTCTTTTTTGAGTCAGAGTCTCAATCTGTTGCCCAGGCTGGAGGGCAGTGGCACACTCCCGGCCACTGCAGCCTCGACCTGCTGGGCTCAGGTGATCCTTTTGCCTCAGCCTCCCAAGTAGCTGGGACTACAGGCATGCACCACCATGCCAGGCTAATTTTTTGATTTATTGTAGAGACAAGGCCTCGCCAAGTTGCCCAGGCTGGTCGTAAACACCTGGGCTCAGGTAATCCTTTCACTTCTGCCTCCCAAAGTGTTGGGATTACAGGTATGAGCGAGCCACCATGCCTGGCTACTGTGGTCTGATCTGATGATATATGCTATTTCTAAATTATAAAATACTCAGGAATTTATTTTTTTGAGAGAATGTTTTTCTTAAACCTGTACATAAACACCTTTCTTTTTCTTGTTTCATGCAAAATGAATGATTCTACATTAAAATATGAACAACATGTTACTCAAAAAAACAAATATTTTGGAGGCTTTCAAATCAGTTACTAAAAATGGGACACTATGTAGATTTGACCTATTCCATTGTCTGCCTCCCTTATCAAGAAAATATACTAACCAGCCTGGGCAACATAGTGAGTCTCCTCTCTACAATAAATCAAATAATTAGCCAGGCATCATGGCATGTGCTTGTAGTTTCAGCTACTGGGAGGTTGAGGAGGAAGGATCACTTGAACCCAACAGGTCAAGTCTGTGGTGGCCATGAGCGTGCCACTGCCCTCCAGCCTGAGCAACAGGGTGAGATTCCAATTCAAAAAAGAAAAGAAAAAAAAATGGAAAGAAAGAAAAAGCAAAAGAGAGAGAATATACTAAATGTAATGCTGAGGGATGATTTTTTTCTTTTTAAACTTTTTTAAATTAAATTTCTTTTTCTCCCTAGACTGTTCAGGAGAAGAGATTTTTCCATTTAAGCAAAAAGGTAGTCAGCTCCAAGGAAAAGTGGAAGAAATACCCTGTAACCTTGTCAAGGGAAAAATTTAAAAAAGCAGAGTGGAAGGCAGGTTGAGGAATAATCTTGGGAATCACCGGTACACCTTTATCCCGACTTCAGAGATAACCCTTTCATCATTTCAAAGCACCTTTTCAAGCAAAATTTCAAGTGAATATACTTAAAAAAAAATCACCCAAACCCAAACCACATTTAATCTTTGTCTTCTGTACTGGTTGATGAATACTGTGGTTGAAAGGTCATTTTTGGGTCTATGAGCCTTTCCCAGCCATGAAATCCGGGCTGCAAGGACTGTTTGACCAATGTCTCATAACTTCAATGTTTGTCCAGGAACTTCCAGTGTTCTCAAGAGTGAAGTGCTTTCCAATAGCAAAAACGCAGAACCAACCCAGATGCCCATCAAAAGTGGACTGAGGCTGGATGCAGTGGCTCACGCCTGTAATCCTAGCACTTTTGGAGGTGAGAGGATTGCCTGAGTCCAAGGGCTTAAGAGCAGGCTTGGCAGCATGGCAAGACCTCGTCTCTATGATAAATCAGAAAATTAGTTGGGCATGGTGGCACATGCCTGTAGTTCCAGCTACTTGGAAGGTTGAGGTGGAAGGATCACCTGAGACCAGCAGGTCGACACTGGGGTGGCTGTGAGCATGCCACTGCACTCAAACCTGGGCGATAGAGTGAGACTCTAACTCAAAACATAAAATAAAAAATAGAAAGTGGATTGGATAAAGAAAGTGTGGTACATATACATGATGGAATATCACACAGTCATAAAAAAGGACAAAATCATTTCCTTTGCAGCATGCTAAGTGAACCATCCCAGAAACAAAAAACTGAATACCACATGTTCTCACTCATAAGCGGGCCCTGATGGGGCCCGGGCACATGGGCACAAAGATGGGGATAACAGATGCTGGATGCTGCTATGGGAGGGGAGGGAGGAGGGAGGAGGGACACATAACTACACACTGGGTACCAGGTCCAGTACCAGGGGAGAGAGTGCCTGCGAGAAGCCCAAACCTCACCTGCCTGCTATTGACTTACATAGTAAATACTTACAGAGACCGTACAACTCTAAGATAACAATAAAATAAAATAAAAAGAGTGAAGTGATTTCATCTGCTCGGTATGTCTGAAGTATCTCAAGGGGTACCTGTTTGGTGCCTCAAATTTGAGGCAGAAGAGGATTTCCTGTGAGTCAAGCAAGCTTTTGAAAACGAGGGGTGAGGAACGTGTCGTAATTAGTGGCACCAACACATTTCCTGAACATGGATGTGGGAGGAGGGAACTGAAAGCCAGGGAGGAGCTGTCACTGCCCACACTCTGAAACCAGGAGGGGCGGTGACACTCCAGCCTTTCTCTCTTCTGTGGACTGCTCAGCCTGAGAAGAACTCTTGGCCCTGCTGACCGGCCGTGATGATCCCTAAGCTAATTTCTTTCCTCTGTTTCAGTAAGTCTCCTATCTGTTGGGACCCCAGAAAGTCATAGAAGTGGGAATATATTTGGATTGGGGATGGAAAGAGAAATAATAATATGCGTTGGCTTACCAAGCGCATAGGATAAGGGAGAAAATTTGCTGAGTCCTGTGTAGACAGACACTACTTCAGTGCTGTGTAGACACTACCTCGAAACCAGCGCTTTATAAACCTTACCTTCTCTTGTTTCAACTTCGTGATTTTTGCTGGATGCCTTTACCTTCTGGACTTTCTGAGCTTCATGCTTTTCTTGGTATCAACTCAGCTTTTTTTTTTTTTTTGCTTAAATAAAAGTATGGGCCAGGTATTGTGGCTCAGGCTTGTAATCCCAGGAATTTGAGAGGCTGAGGAAGGAGGATTGCTTGAGTTCAAGAGTCTGAGACCAGCCTGAGCAGTACAGCAAGACCTTATCTCTGCAAAAAAATTAGACTAATGTGGTAGTACATGCCTATAGTTCCAGCTACTTGGAAGGCTAAGGTGGAAGGATCGCCTGAGCCCAGCAGGTTGAGGCTGCAGTAGCCGTGATTATGCCAATGCACTCCAGCCTAGGTGACAGAGTGAGATTCTGACTCAAAAAAAAAATTTTTTTTGTAGTAACAAGGTATTGCTGTGCTGCTCAGGCTGGTCTCGAACACTTGGGCTCCAGTAGTCCTCCTGCCTCGGTCTCCGAAAGGGCTGAGATTACAGGCATGAGGCGCCCGGCTCCTTCTGTCCATGAGAGGCCGGGAATATATCTTAATAAACTCCCTGTGGCTCCCACATACAAAGAGGCCTCTGAACAGTGTCACACAGGTATGTCCTACTGAAGAAGGATGAGATTAGATAAGACGTTCACGGTCTGAGAGTATATCATAAATCCCACATTGCCCAAGGATGTGTCAGACCACTGTCCACCTTCCCACCTCCTGCCAAGCCTGACACAGTCCTCAAGCCCCTCAGGACTGACAGCATGGTGGCTGTTGAAGAGATGCCAGAGTCCCTCACAAGTGTTGGGATCTCAGTGCCTTGGGGAGACTGGTGGAACTGACAGAGAAGGGACCAGGATAGTGAAGGCTCTGAGTCTCTGCAGATCTGAGAATGCCTTTTGAGCCGGGAGAGGGTGTTCCCAGGAGAAGAGATGCTCCTTCTGGTGGGAGATGGTTCTTGTGCTCACCCTAGGAATGAATTTGCAAACAGACACCCAAGAGAAGTAGGATTACCAAATCGGTTTCTTTTTTTTTTTGAGTTGGAGTCTCACTCTGTCGCCCAGACTGGAGTGTAGTGGCCGCT